>NW_007246992.1:0-6718 GCF_000164805.1 Carlito syrichta
CTCACTTAACTAGCTAGCTGACTAGCTAGTTGACTTAACTAACTAAATAACTAGTTGACTGGCTGGCTGGCTAGCCAGCTGACTTAACTAGCTAGCTACCTTGTTGTCTAAACTACTAGCCAGGTATCACAACTAGCCAGTTACCTGGCTGGCTAGCTGGCTAGGCAACTGGCAATCTAGCCAGTGGGCTGGCCACCTGGCTAGCCAGCTGGCTTAAATAACCTGCTGGCAAGCCAGCTGGACAACTCACTAGTTACCATGCTATCCAGATGGCTAGCCACTTGAATTAACTAGCTGACTTAACAAAGTAGCCAGTTGGCAAGACAGCTGACTAACTAGTTGGCTTAACTGGTTAGCCAGCTGGCTAGCCAGCTGTCTTAACTAGCTGACTCCATTAGGCAGCCAGGTGGCTAGCCAGTTGACTTAACTATCTAAATACCTATGTAATCTGCTGACTTGCCAGCTGAATTTACTACCCAATACCTAGCTAACCTGCTTGCTAACCAGCTAACTTAACCAGACGTCATAACAACCTACCCTGCTTTCTAGTCAGTTTAATTAACTAGCTTGCCACATAGCAGGCCAGCAGTAATTCCAGTTGAATTAACTAGGTGATTTATCTAGCTAGCCAGGTGTCTAGCCAGCTGACAACTAGCAAGCTACCTACCTAGCCAGCTGGCTATTCATCTGACTTAACTAGGTGATTTTAACTAGATAGCCAGCTTGCTAGATAGCTAACATATCTAGCTAGCTACGTAGCTTGCAAGCTGGCTAGCTAGCTGACTTAACTAGCTGACTTAATTAGCTAGCTACCTGGCATATGTAGCTGACTTAACTACCCAGTTTCCAAGCTTGCCTGCTGACTTAACTAGCTGAAATAACTAGCGAGCCAGCTGGCTGCCCATCTGACGTAAATAGCTTTTAAACTAGCTAGCCAGCTGGCTAGACAACTGAATTAACTTTCTGACTTAACTTGCTAACCTGCTGGTTGGCCAGCTGACTAAAGAAGCTGAATAAACTAGCTGGACAGCTGTCTAGCCACCTGACTCAACTGCCTAGCTACCTAGCTAGTCAGCAGCCAAGCCAGCTGATTTAATTACATGATTTAACGATGTAGACAGCTGGCTAGCGAGCAGACTCAACTACTTATCTACCTAGCTAGACAGCTGAATAGCCAGTTGACTTAACTAGCTGACATAACTAGATATTCTAAAAGCTAGACAGCTGACTTAAGCAGCAACCTACATACATAGCCTGCTGCCTTGCCAGATGACTGAACTAATAACTATCTAGCTAACTTGCTGGCCAGTGAACTGACTTAACTAGGTGACAACTAACTGGCCAACTGGGTAGCCAGCTGAATTAACTAGATAGCTACCCTGAGAGGCAGTTGGCTACCCAGCTAACTTAACTAACTGTCTTAACTAGCTAGCTAACTGACTTAACTAGCTGACTTAACTAGCTAGCTATCTAGGTAGCCAGCTGACTTAACTGCATGACTTAAGTATTTAGCTACCTAGTTAGAAAGCTGGACGGCCAGTTGACTAAAGTAGCTGACTTAACCAGTTAGCCAAATGTCTAGCCAGCTGACTTAACTAGCTGACTTAACTAGCTAGCAAGCTGACTTAACTAGGTGACTAAACTAGCTACCTACCTAGCTATGCAGCTGGCTTAACTAGCTGAAATACCTACCTAGCCAGATGGCTTGCCATCTGACTTAACTATCTTTTTAACTAGGTAACCAGCTGGATAACCAACTGAATTAATGAGTTGACTTAATTAGCTAGCCAACTGGTTGCCAGCTGACTTAACTAGTTGACTTAACCAGCTAGCCAGCTGGCTAGCCAGATGACTAAACAAGCTGGCTACCTATCTAGCCAGCTGGCTACCCAGTTGACTTACCTAGCTGACTTAAATTTGCATGCTGGCTAGCCAGTTCACTTAGCTATCTTGCTAACTACCTAACTAGCGGGTTAGCCAGCTGAATTAACTAAGAGCATTGAACAGCTAGCCTGCTGGCTAGCATGCTGACTTATCTAGCTAGCTACCTACCTAGGCAGCTGGATAGACAGCTGACTAAACTAGATGTCTTAACCATCTAGCAAATTGGCTATCAGCCGAATTAACCCGCTGACACTTCTAACTAGCCAAGTAGCTATCTAACTAACTTAACTATATAGTTAAATGCATTGCAAGTTTGCTAACCAGTTCTTTTATCTAGTTGAATTAACAAGCTAACCAGCTAGCTAGTCAACTGACTTAACTAGCTCACACCAAGTTAGCCAGCTGGATAGCCAGCTGACTTAACTAGCTTACTTAATCAGCTAGCTACCTATATAGCCAACTGAATTAAATAGTTAGCTAACTAGCTATCTACCTAACTAGCCAGCTGACTTAAACTGTTACCTAACTAGCTAGATACCTAGCTAACAAGCTGTCTTACATAGTTAGCTTCCTAGATAGCTAGCTGACTTAACCAGCTAGAAAACTAGTTAGCTTACTCGTTATATAGCATGCTAGCTAGGTGACTTAATCATCTGACTTAACTCGTTAGCTAATGAGCTAGCTAGCTGACACAACCAGCTGCCTTAACTCATTAGCTAACTAGCAAGCTAGCTGACATATCCAGCTGACTTAACTCGCTAGCTAACTAGCTAACTTGCCTACTCAAGCAGCTGAGTCAAATGGGAGGGCCTGCTTTACTTTGTACTCAGGTACCACGCTTCTTGCTTAATGTCCACCTTTAAGTCTCTTAGTACAGAAAGCCCTTATCAGGACAATATCAAGGACGTTTGGTGGCTGGAGATGTTAATGCCTGAAGGAACCGACCCTAGTCATGCGACTATAGCTTCACCATCTCTCAACGTACCTATTTGCCCCTTCAATGATACTGAAAAGGACTGGTCACTCGTCCAGTGAGATATTGGATTCCCAAAATGGAGAGACTGTGCTTATAACTCTAAAGTGGACTATCCTGTACCCAGTAAAAGATTATATAATAGTGACTGGGGTTTTTAATGACTCTACACTTGCCACACTTAGGTGACATTCCAATGGATGGGTGCCTCCAGTACTGTCCATCAAGTACAGCATCCGGCAGATGATTCAGCCTCATCTATGGAGAGCTCTCGCAGCCCTTCAACCAGTCAGCCTGTCTAGATCTGTTGGACAAACTCAGTCATACCTTATTAGAGCATATTTGCAATCTCCTTGTATGCTTCTTATTTGGAATGAATATCAAACTGTTAAAATTGTTTATCATGCTAATGTTTATAAGATATCTTGTACTGAATGCATTTTACTAATTGTTTAACCAACCACTTTTATGAGGGATTTGTCATTCTTAAGCAATTCCCTATTTGATAGTCCCCATATCTTTGTCATCCCGTTGATATGCTGAATATGGTTTGCAGACATTGCATGAGGTTAATGCTGTGTTAGAAAGACAGAAAAAAATTTTAGCTACTTTAATTTTAGGAATTACAGCATTAATAAGCTATTGCTACTAGAGTAACAGTTTCAGCTGTAGCTCTACCTAAGGAAGTTAATACAGCTACCGTTCTGCTGATCAGTTATCTAAGAATGTTTCTATTGCATTAGCTACTCAGGAGATTATACATCGAAAGTTAGAGAGCAAAGTTAATGCTTTAGAGGAGACAGTTTTAGCAGTAGGACAAGAGCTTGTAAGTTTAAAGATAAAATTGGCTCTCTGATGTCACTCTGAGTTTAAGTGGATTTGTCTCACTCCTTTAGAGGTGAATAAGGCTGTCCATAATTGGGACAAGATAAAGAATCATATCTTTGGAATTTGGAATCATTCAGACTTGAGTATAGACCTTACTAACTTACATCAAAACATGCAGGACATGACTGTTGCTGAAAAGCAGTTCTGGTCCTAATAATTGGCGACTTCATATTTAGTAACTTCCCATTGTTTGTTAATCAAAAGTCATTGATGTCTATACTCATTAATGTGGGAATTTGTGGTAGTGATTCTTGTGTTGCTACGCCTACTTCCAGTTATTTTCAGAGTACTGCAGAAGAACATTTCTCAGTTCTACACCGAGTTTCATGGTTTTGTGCTAAAAATTAAAAAAGGGGGAGATGTTGGGACCTGTCATGGAGGCACACTGAGCGTTAGGGATCAGGAAGGGCCATGGACCCTGAGACAGCTAGAATGTGTTCGGGAGCCATTGACCCCATTTTCCTCTTCCTTTTACCATGCAGCACAAGCAACCTAAAGGAACTCTGCTGGCCTAAGCTGAAGGCTCTGTGAGTGCGACAGGCATGGCTCACTCTAGAAACCCATTTTTCCTGTTTACCATGAACTGTGGTTTTGGCTTAGGTATTAGATATTATTCAAATTCAAGTCACATTTGGGAGCCTTTTATACAGTACTAGCCTCTTTATAAGATTTAAAATTATATTTGTAGAATTAGTATATACTTACATAGAGCTGTTTTCACCTTTTCAATGGTATAGATGACTATATAGAGTTATCAGAAATGGCCCAGCACAAAGTTTGGGCTGGGTCACATTCTGAGGGCATATGGTGTACTTTGGACAGGGCTGCATTCTTTTAGGCCGGATTTAGCTACAGTTAGTGTAGAGTTTTTCTACCTATTATAGAAATTGAATTTATTTTATTCATAGAAAGTATTGTAGAATAGGTCATGCTAACGTCATGGAATCATGTTAGTTCAAGCATCATCAATCAAGATATTTTGAGGTTTAACAAGAATACAGTTAACTTTCGAAATTTCATTGTCTCCATTTTCTACTATTGTGGTTTTGCCTTAGTACATTTACAGTTTACATTTGGGTTTTATTTTTAGAAGCTTTATTGTTGATGATCAGCTTCATATATTAGGATCAGGAATTAGAAAATTTCATAGAAACTGGGATAGATATATAGGACTTTAGAATAGCCATTTTGTTAAGAGATTGTAGTCTATTGTTCCAAAAAGTGGCTCACCGTGAACCTTGGCCTGGGCTACATCCTAGAGAGTTCAGCGTAATCTTTGGACTGGGCCACATTCTTTGGGAATTGGTTTAAGCTATAATTAAGAGCTTCTGTAGCATTGTGTAAGTAGTATTAGCATAGAATAGAAAGGTAATAAAGTTTAAGTTAGTCATCTTGGGTTTTGAGTGAGCTTTAGAACTTACTGATTATCAGAACATCATTAGGATAGTAGGGATTATTGCACTGCTTTTGAAGAGCATTAACTAGCAAAGGGACCAATAAGGACAATCTTGGGGGTTGTCCTTCCTCATACCTGAGAAAACATCTGGAGGGTGGGTGATTCCCCTGCTGCACCTGGCTTCGTGTTCACATGAAAGACTTGTGAGACTGTCTGTCTAAAATTTGGGGATAAATACCTGTTGTAACTTTTAATAAACGGCTTCTGCTCATTTCACTGAACAGTTGTGCACTTTCTTTCTCTTTCTTCCTCTTTATATCTATCCTTCCACCTTTCTTTCTTTTAATATTTGTCCCTACAGATTCACCGATGCCACCACATCTTCCAAGGAACTCCCCAACACTTGCAGGGGCTGGCACCCTGCAGGCTGACAACCAAATGGCTAGCTAGTTAAGACAGCTCATTAAGTCAGTTGACTATTCAACTGGTTAGCTAGTTAAAAAGCTAATCAAGTCAGATTGATATCCATCTGGCTAGCTAGATATTTCAGCTAGTTAAATCAGCTGGCTAGCTAAGAAGCTAGCTATATAAGTCAGCTAGTTATGTCAGCGAGGTAGCTAGTTAAGTCAGTTAGTTAAGTCATCTGGTTAGCTAGATAGCTAACTAGGCAGCCAGCTGGGTGAGCCAGGTGGTTACGTCAGCAGGCTAGGTAGGTAGGTAGCTGGTTAATTCATCTAGTTAAGTCAGCTTGCTTGCTAGTTAAGTCAGCGAGTTAACTCAGTTGTCTAGCCAGCTGCCTAGCTGTGTAGTTAGCTAATTAATTACACTGGCTGGCCAGTTAGCTAGTTAGTTAAGTAACCTTGTTAAGTCAGTTCACTAGCAAGCTGGATAGCTAGGTAGCTAGGTAGTCAATTCAGCTGGCATGAGAGCAGGTTACATAGGTAGATAGTTAAGTCAGTTGGCTATCCAGCTGACTAGCTAGGTAGCTAGGTTGTTAAGTCACCCTGTTAGACAGCTGGCTACCTGATTAAGTCAGAAGGCTAGCCAGATGCCTGGCTAAGTAGTAAGCTAGTTAAGTCAGCTGGCTAGTCAGCTGGCTAGCTAGTTAAGTCAGCTAGATAATTCAGCTGACTTCCCAGGTGGCTGGCTAGGTAGATAGCTAGAAAAGTCAGCTTGCTAGTTATCTGCTAGCTGGCTAAGTCAGCTAGTTAATTCAGCTGGCCATCCAGCTGGCTAGTTAATTAAGTCAGATAGTTAAGTCATCTGAACAACCAGCTGGCTAGCTAGGTAGCTAGCTAGTTTAATCAGCTAATTGACTCACTAGGTTGAGTACTAGGTAGCTAGGTAGTTTAGTCACCTAGTTAAGGCAGCTGGTCAGCTGGTTAAGTCAGTTAGTTCAATCATTTGGCTAGCCAGCTGCCTATGAGGGTAGCTATCTGGTTAAGTCAGCTGGCTAGCCAGCTGGCTAGCTCATTGTCATCTAATTAAGTCAGCTCGCTGGCCAGCTGGTTAGCTAGATAGTTAGGTAGTTAAGTCAACTGGCAAGCCAGCAGGCTATGTAGGTAGCTAGCTAGTGA
>NW_007246993.1:0-104390 GCF_000164805.1 Carlito syrichta
ACAGGAGGGGTGAGAGTGAGCATTCTTGTCTTGTTCCAGTTTTCAGGGGAAATGGTTCTAATTTTTGGCCATTTAGGAGTATGCTTGCTGTGGGTTTCTCGTAGATGGCTTTTACTATTTTGAGGTATGTTCCCCGTATGCCTAGATGTTCAAGGGTTTTTATCAAGAAGGGGTGCTGGATTTTATCAAAAGCTTTTTCTGCATCTAATGATATGATCATGTGGTTTTTGTTTTGACATCTGTTGATGTATTTAATTACATTTATGGTTTTACGAATATTGAACCAGTCTTGCATGCCAGGAATGAAGCCTACTTGGTCATGATGGATGATTTTTGAGATGTATTGCTGAATCCGGTTGGCTAGGATCTTCTTGAGAATTTTAGCATCTATGTTCATCAAAGATATTGGCCTGTAGTTCTCTTTCTTTGCTGGATCTTTACCTGGCTTGGGTATCAATGTGATGTTGGCTTCGTAAAATGATTTGGGGAGTGTTCCATCTTTTTCAATCACCTGGAATGCCTTCAGTAGGATTGGTATCAGCTCCTCCTTAAATGTCTTGTAGAATTCTGCTGGAAAGTCATCTGGTCCAGGGTTTTTTTTTTTGTAAAAAGTTTTCTTATTACGTAGTCGATTTCCTTGATTGTTATTGGTTTATTTAGGGTCTCAATTTCTTCTTGTTCCAACTTAGGTAGGTTGTGTGATGTCAGAAAGTCCTCCATTTCCTTAAGGTTTTCAAGTTTGTTTCCATACCAGTGTACGTAGTATTCTCTAAATGAGCTTTTTGTATTTCTTCAGGGTCAGATGTGACTTTCATATTTTGTGTTTCTGATTATGCTTATTTGGTTTTTTTCTCGTTTTTTTCTTGGTCAGTCTAGCTAGGGGACCATCGATCTTGTTTATTCTTTCGAAGAACCAGCTTTTTGTTTCATTGATTTTTTTGTATTATCTTTTTGTCTTCTATGTCCTGGATTTGGGCTTTTATTTTGGTGATCTGGATTCTTCTGCTGAAATTAGGGTTTTTGTGGTCTTGCTTTTCCAGCTTCTTTAGGTGGCTTGTTAGGTTGTCTATTTCTGTTCCTTCCATTTTCCTCATGTGTGCTTGTAGGGATATAAATTCCCCTCTTATTACAGCTTTTAAGGCATCCCAGAGATTTTGGTAAGATGTTTCTTCATTTTCATTTGTTTCCAGGTATCTTTTGATCTCTGTTTTGATGTCATCATTGACCCACGAGTTGTTTAGCATCATGCTGTTTAGTGTCCATGTATTTGTGGGGTTTGGGGGGACTTTGTTGGTGTCAATGTTTATTTTTATTCCACTGTGGTCCGAGAAGGTGCATGGTAGAATTTCAGTCCTTTTAAATTTGCTTATACTTGATTTGTGTCCAATTATGTGGTCGATCTTAGAATATGTTCCATGTGGTGATGAGTAGAATGTGTATTCTGTGGTCTTTGGATGGAGTGTTCTATAGGTATCAATTAAGTCCATTTGGCCCAGAGTCTCATTGAGGTTCCAGATCTCCTTGCTGATTTTTTGTCCTGATGATCTGTCTAAGGTTGTGAGTGGTGTATTAAAGTCCCCAGTTATTATGGTGTTAGAGTCAATGTCTTTCTTTAGTTTTCTTAGAAGTTGCTTTATGAATGTTGGCGCACCTATGTTGGGTGCATATATGTTTAGGATAGATATTTCTTGTTGATGGAGTGAACCTTTCATCATTATGTAGTGGCCCTCTGTATCTTTTTAAATTTTTGATAGCTTAAATGGTATTTTGTCTGAAATTAGGATCGCGACTCCTCCTTTCTTTTGTGTTCCATTCGCCTGAAAATTTGTTTCCCATCCTCTTACTTTGAGTCTGTGTATGTCCCTTCTAGTGAGATAGGTCTCTTGAAGGCAGTATATTGTTGCCTGGTGATATTTTATCCATTTTGTCATTTTATGTTTTTTCAGTGGTGCGTTTAGTCCATTCACATTCAGACTAATTATTGAAATGTGAGAGTTTGTCCCTATCATGGAGTTCTTATTGAGTTGTTGTTCTTCCACTTGGTTTTTTCTTTGTTCTTTTTTTTTTTTTTTGTCTTTCTTTTGGTTTTGGGGTTGGTTCGTGTATATTTTATTCTTTTCCCTGTACTCTTGTGAAGAACGTTGTTCTTTTTTCCTTTTCTTCTGTGTTTAGTACTTTCTTAAGTGTTTCATGTAGAGATGGTTTTGTGGCTGCATAAGTTCTTAGGGATTGGATATCTGGGAAAGATTTTAATTCTCCCTCACTGATGAAGCTTAGCTTGTCCGGGTAGGTTATTCTTGGTTGAAATTGTTTATCATTTAGGACTTTGAAGATAGGGCTCCAAGCTCTCCTAGCCTGCAGGGTTTCTGCAGATAAATCTGCTGCTATTCTGATTGGTCTTCCATGGTAGGTGATCTGGCCTTTTTCTCTTGCTGCCTTTAGGATTTTTTCTTTTGTGCCTACTTTATTTAGGCGAATTATTATGTGTCTAGGAGTTGGTCTTCTCATTTGTTGTCTTGCGGGGTTTCTCTGAATCTCTTGTGTTTGAATTTTTGTATCACTGATTAGATAAGGGAAGTTTTCTTGAATGATCTCATGGAAAGTTTGTTCCAATGTGATCTCTGTTTCTCTTTCTGCCTCAGGGAGTCCGATTATTCTTAGGTTAGGCCTCTTGAGGTAGTCACTCATCTCTTGAAGGTTTTGTTCTGTCTTTTTGAGCTTATTTTCTGTGTTTTTAAGAGTTTGGGTTATTTCTATATTTCTGGTCCCCAAGCTCTGAGATTCTTTCTTCTGCTTGGGTAATTCTGCTTTCCACGCTTATCAATTTGTTATTTATTTCATTCACAGTGTTCTTTATTACTATTATATCAGATATCAGCTCCTTCCTAGTTTCTTCTTGTGTTTCCTCAATTATTTTTAATCTCTCCATTATTGTTTTTATATCTACATTTGCAGTTTGAGAACCTTCATTCTGGGGGCTTTTCATTGTTTGCATTCCAAAGTCAGATTTCTCAGTGTCTGCTCTCCCAGGCGTCTGGGAGAGACCCATACTCTTCTTTTGGTTTTTCTTCATTTCTGTAGATTTTTCTCCCTCTCCCCCTTTCCCTCCCCCTCTTCAATTCTGTTTTTGAGGGAAGGTGGGGTTGCTTTTATTTCTCTTCTGCAATGACCTGTTCTTCCTTATGGGGGTCTTCTGGCTTTGTTCACTTTTCCCTCTGCTTTACAGTCTGTCTATTCAGCAGTATGCAGTCTTGGTCCCTAGATTTAAAAAGGGGGCATATAGAAGAGGAAAATAATGGAGGAAGGGGGGGTCAATAGGGAGTTAGAAAGAGAGAAGTGCGAGAGGGAAAACAGATATACATACCAACTATCAGATGAGAACGAGACACAGGGCCAGGAAGAGGTGAAGAAAGACACGTAAGAAAAATTCCCTAAAGAGTACTGATAGCTACACAGAGACAGGGCAATAAAATCGAGAAACAGTGTAAGTCAGAAGGTAAACAACAAACGTGATCTAAACCAACAGTTACAATGATAAAATCATAAGTCAAAATAAGCGAAAGAGAGAAGTGCGAGAGGGAAAACAGATATACATACCAACTATCAGGTGAGAGAGAGAGACACAGGGCTGGGAAGAAGTGAAAAAAGACAGGTAAGAAAGATTCCCTAAAGAATACTGATAGCTACACAGAGACAGGCCAAAAAAAATCAAGAAACAGTATAAATCAGAAGGTAAACACCCAACGTAATCTAGACCAACAGTTTCAATGATAAAATCATAAGTCAAAATAAGCGATCAGACTAGAGTCACTTGTGTGATCTCCGATTCCAGCCTCTCCCTTTTGTTTTTCGTTGCAGCATAGGGGTGGGGCTTTGTCTCCTGTTTCGCACTGTTGCCTTAGGAACTGAGGTAAAGTTTGTTGATAGGTGGGCAGGGCAATGGAAGTCTCTGCCTGGAGAATAGCAAGGTAGTTTACCTAGATCTGTTTTTCTCCACTTGTCTGGGTCCCCTGGCTTGGGGTCTCACATGTGAGTGCCTCAGCCTGGGTGGGCCCGGAGTTCCAGAGCTCCAAAGTTCCAAAGGGCAGGCTGTAAGTGGCGAGAGTGTCTCTGAGACCCTACAGAGTACTTCAGCCAGGAATGGGACCAGTGTCTCTGAGGGGCAGGCGCCCAGAGCCTCCCTGTGTGACCGGCGGCTTGGTGCCGGGTGCCCGGGCTGGAGACAATGCAGCCAGGGAGGGATCTGGAGGGGGCTGGGACCGGAGACTTCCACTCATGAGTAGAACAGCAGCAGTGGGGGGGGCGCAATATCTGGCCTTGCATGGGACTGAAGTTCCTGGGCCTGACCCCAACACGGTTGGTGGTGGGCTGGGGGATGGGGGTAGAGAAGTAATAGCCTTTTTGGGAACTCACGTTCAGAGAATCTCACCAGCTCATCTATGCCATCGCCATCTTGCCCCATCTCCCCGAAGTAAGCTTTTTTAGATGACCTTCATTTGGGATGAGAAAGACCTGTGTTTAGATTCCAACCCAAACACTTGTTATTAAACACAGGTGTTTAGAATAGTTTACTAGAACTGTTCCATTGCATTAGCTCCTAAGATGTACTATGTGTCATGCAAACTCATTTTTTAGGGTCCTTTTCTGAAATCATCTTTCAACAATACTCTCTTCATGATAATTTAAACCAATACATTGTAGTTTATAAAAAGTTATCTAACATACTAAAATGACCACTGAATTATCAATGCCTGCAACACACAATGTATACACCACCAAAGTCAAAATCCATTTAGTTTGTTGGTGTATACATATGCGAATACTACCTGGAAGCTTGTAATTGCAGCCCTGTCTCTCACCCAGAAAACTAAAACAGAAAGAAATGTAGAAATTTGGAATAAGAATGTCATGTATGGCCCAACAGTTTGCCATTAAATTGGAAAAGTCACCTAATGGTTTCCCATATGTTTGGGTAGGGTTTGCTTATTACACTAGTGAATTTGTCATGATCCGGCTTTTGGTATTCAAATTTAGAATTGTGATTGCTTCAGCACACTGATCAGGGGCTGCTTTCAGGGTTAGACTCACATTCGCTAAAGTCACAGAAACTGTAAAAAATGAGATTCCAATGACTTGTTTTACAAAGAGAACTAAAACCATCATTCAGACTATAATACTTTTAACAGTATAACCATATCTGTCCCTGAAAGTAAACCACATAAAAAGGAAAGTACATTCATAAATTTGCCTGATGTACACAGTGTAAAGGAACAGACCTTTAATATCATTAATTCTTAATTTTGGTCTTGAGAAAAATATCCATTGTTTAAGAACACATTTTCACTTCTGGGTCAAAAGAGTGTTTGAATGAGGACTGCCAATGTTTTCCCAATTTTTTCTTTTTTCTTTATTTCCATGTCTGACAACTTCCTCCCAATTGGCACATTATTTTCCTGATATATTACTATATTTAGTCAAGTTGCCATTTGTCTTGAAGGAGCCATGATTTTTTTTCTTAATTTTTTTTCCTTTCCTTTCCTTTTTTTTTTTTTTTTTTTTGAGACAGGGTCTTGCTCTGTTGCCCAGACTGGAGTAGTAGTACAATTATGGCCCACAGCAGCCTCAACCTCCTGAGCTCAAGCAATCCCCCTGCATATCTATATCTATATCAATATCTATATATAGTTTTTTAAAAAAATAGGGACTTTGTCTCACTGTTTCCCAGGTTAACATCAAATACCTGGGCAATTCCTCAGCCTCCCAAAATGCTGGGATTACAGGCATGAGCCACAGCACCACTGAATTATCAATGACTGCAACCCAAGATGTATACACCACCAAATTCAAAACCCATTGAATTTGTTGGCATATACATATCATCTTTGTAAGATGATTTTGCTGATCTTTCTTCTAATCCAGAGTATAATGAATCAACTTTTAGCTCAGAAGGCAGTCTTAATATCCTTATTTTCATGTTGTTATGTGTATATTTATGGTCACTCATAGTTAAACTCAAAAACAAAAATGATTATTTTTAACAAATATATAGACATCTACTTAATCAGGGATAGTTCATAACCATCTCTCTAGTGCCAACTTTAATATTTGGAGCACCGCAAACTCTGAATTAAAATTTATTGAATAAATTAATGTTAATATTAATTTTGTTAGGTGGCTACCAAAGACACAACTTTCTTATTTCCCTCATAATTAATACCTAGGTACAAATATGCAAAGAAAAGCAGACCCATCATAAATGTAGTCTAATGTAAACTTCATACTCTATTTTGCCATGTGTGATATTTGCTTAAATGTATTTGACTTCTTGTCACTAGGAAAGAAAATTATTCTAAGTAACAAAATATTAGAATTAGTGCCAAATTTGGTGTTAGTATAATTCACTTTTCTGAAATTATTCTAGGAATTACTTAAGTATTTAATTTATTTAAGTTCACAGCACTTATTTTATTTGGTCCATCTAAATTTAAGCTTCTTGAATGTAAGAATGACATCTTTATTTTTAAAAATTATTTGATGACATCATAATTCCTAAAGCAGCACTGGATATACAGAGTATTGCCAATAATAGCTTCCTATTTAATGAAATAATTTATTTTTAAATTATAATTTGTTCAATGGGTTCTAAATTATAAATCATTTATGATAGTAAGAGTGATTGATTCTATACCCTATTTTAGGAAAACTTTATATAACCCAATCAGAGCAGAAATAGTACCACAGACAAGACAATGGGAGATGCTTCTTCCTATACTCTGCTTTGAATTCAGCAGTATGGCCTGAGCCTATTCCATTAACTTCATATCATCCACATATTAGAAAGCCATTCATGGTATTATATATATGGTGTTTTTGATGTGCTATGCATTTTCTATAATGCTTTCACATTTTTCTCTTTGTCTTCTCTGTCCTTCCTCCTCCCAACACAAATAAACTGAGTGAATAAAAAGATAAAAGGAGTTATAAATAGTCTAATCTTTCAAAAAAAGCAATAATAGAAGGCTGCTGTGATGATGGATAAAACATATCTAAATCTCTTCAATCAAGGGTTATATTTTCCTTCTCTATTTTTTCAAATTATAACTTTACTTAGCATTTAGGATCCTTAGTTACTCAGGTTCTTTTGAGGGACTTTTCAATTCATTCAAAAATTATATATAAAATGGTTTAATAGTCAGATGACAGGTCTAGGTGTTAATTAATTGATCATCTGCACAAACATTAATAACACATTCTATTGGATAGATATGAATTCTTTGTAAATATCCATGGCAACACCTGGTTCCATATTTAGGAAGCATGTTCTAGTTGATTATCTTTAATGTCATAAGAAACATACTCTTTTATTCTGAAACAAACATCTGTTTTTAGGTAAAGGCAATTTATAGGCAATGTTATCTGCTCTCAGTAACTATGCTTTGGTACAGATTATAAGTAGTTTTTGGAGAACATGATGTTATACCCATGTATAAGATTTAGATACCTTCTGTCTTAGTCTGTTCCTGCTACAATAAAAACAAAAAACAAAAAACCCTGAGACTGGGTAATCTATAAATAATATAAATTTCTTCTCCACAGTTTGGAGGCTAGGAAGTCCAATATCAAGGTGCCAGCATTTGATGTCTTGGTAAGGCCTGCTTGCTGCATCCTCACATAAGGGGCAAACACTGTGTCCTCACATGGTGGAAGAGTAGAAAAGCAAAAAAAGGCTCATTTTCTCCAACCCTTTTAAAAGGCACTAATTCATTCATGAAGGCAGAGTTCTTGTTACTTAAGGACTTTCTAAGACCCTACCTCTTAATGTCACCAAAATGGAATGTCAGTTTCAGCACATGAATTTTGGGGTACATTCATAACATCTTCTTTTTGCTGCAATTTCTGCCATTATAATTTTCTATGATGAAGTAGTTGAAAATTTTTGTAGTTTTCCTGATGAAGGTGTTGGAATATGCATGCTGTCTTACTAATTTTTTCTCGATAATACATTGCATTGATTTTTGGCTGGTATTATCTTTATTAGTTCTTTTAATGATATTTCTATTTCTTTTTGGATAGTTTAATAAAACAAAGCCATCTAAAACCAGATATTGTAAAACTAAAGTCAACAATGGAGTGAAATTAAAAGATATAGGATAAGAATGAGAGTATAGCCGGGCTCGGTGGCTCAGCCTGTAATCCCAGCGCTTTGGGAGGCCGAGGTGAGTGGATTGCCTGAGCCCATGAGTTTGAGACCCGTCTGGGCAACTTGGCGAGACCTCATCTCTACAATAAATAAAAAATTAGCCGGGTGTGGTAGTGCGCACCTGTAGTTCCAGCTACTTGGAAGGCTGAGGCGGAAGGATCACTGGAGCCCAGCAGGTCGAGGCTGCAGTGGCCGGGAGCAGCCACTGCACTCCAGTCTGGGAGACAGAATGAGACTCCAACTCTAAAAAGAAAAAAAAAAAAAAAAGAATGAGGGCATACTTGTACCTCGAATCAAAAATTTTAGCCTCTAAATTAAGTATATTAAGTACTTCAATTGTTATAAAAATACATAATGATAAGTAGGTTGTTTTAAACAGTGTAAAGGAAGAAATTGATCTAAAGTTTATATTGGGAAAGGGTGAGTATATTTAAATAAAAATAAAAATGCTAAAATTCCATATATAAAAACTGTATAGGTATGTATACAAACATATATAATTATATAATGTGCATATATATGTGTGTGTATGCATATCAAGGGGTATTTTTTACTGTAGCATATCTTTGTGCATTAGGTAGAATAAATTAGAAGATCACCCAAACTAAGATCCAATGGTAATATAAATTAGAAATTTTAATTCCTTGTAAGAGGAATGAAGCTTTATTTTGTTTTAAGAGTGTTAGGATATTTAAATATAGTTTATAAAGAGATTAAGTTTTCCGACATTTTACTTGTGAACTATAGTCAGAAATTGGGTGTCTAAATTCCACATAGATTTCTTAGGATGAGATTTCTGTTAACTGATTACTTTTTGAAGACAAGGATTAGCATGTGCTATATATGTTATTCTAAATTGATATACATTTTTTTTCTATAACAGCTGTATGTGCGGTGTATATTAAGAGAGTCTATAGTAATTTCCCTTTCTCATAACCCTTTCTTTTTCATAGATGGAAGGGGATTCACTACTTGTTGGTAGTTATTTTGATGTTTTCTCAAAAACCAAACTGATCTCTTTAGAAATTCAGAATCCACAGTAAATTTTATAAATTATTTGGAATGGAGAATTAACAAAAGAAGGTATAAATAATTTGTCCATTATTTTCCTAACTGAATGAATCCCGTTGACTCCTCAGAAGAATATGAGCCATGCCCTGAAGCAGTATAATTTTCCTTTTGATTTGAGCAAAGAAATCTATTTAAAAATTTGTAGATAAATACTGTAATAGAAGTATATAAATCATAAAATTGTACATATGTTTATTTGACACTTAAATCAATGATCAGAATAAGTCACTTTTAAAATTTAACAAATTCCAATTAAAGAATATAATTTGTTTCAAGAACATAATTTCCTACAAATCAGCTCACACAAAGGAACATCAAAGAGGCAGATTATAGCCTTAGCTAATAACAACCAATTTTAGAAGAATAGCACTTAAAGTAAAGATTAGTGATTAAGATTTAGACAATAAATAACACTCTAATTATATTTCAACTCATATATAAGATTGGTGGTGGATTTAGTCTCCTTCGCCTCCTTAACCTCCTCCTCCTCTTTTTCCTCCTCCTTCTCTTTTTTTTTTTTTTTTTTTTTTGAGTTGGAGTCTCACTCTGTCTCCCAGACTGGAGTGCAGTGGCCGCTCCCAGCCACCACCGCAGCCTTGACCTGCTGGGCTCTGGCGATCCTTCCGCCTCAGCTCCTTCTCTTTTTATCAAGTTTTATTATATAAGACTGCAGCTTTAAAAGGAATAATTAGAAAACTGCATGATGAAGATATATTCTACCATCTCATAAGATTTCTTCTTAATTCCATGAATATATGATATTTTTATTTTGAATTAAATATGCCAAAGAAAATAATGATCCCATGCATTAGTCAAGTTTTTTTTTGTTTGTTTGTTTTTTGTGGGTTTTTTTTTGAGTTGGAGTCTCACTCTGTTGCCCAGACTGGAGTGCAGTGGCCGCTCCCGGTCACTGCAGCCTCGACCTGCTGGGCTCCGGCGATCCTTCCGCCTCTGCCTTCCGAGTAGCTGGAATTACAGGCATGCGCTACCACGCCCAGCTGATTTTCTGATTTATTGTAGAGATGTGGTCTTGCTGCCCAGGCGGGTCTCGAACCCGCGGGCTCAGGCAATCCACTCACCTCAGCCTCCCAAAGGCGCGGGATTGCAGGCTGAGCCACCGAGCCCAGCTTAGTCAAGTTTTATAAATTGTAATAATAATACCAAGTTCATACATTTATCCTACATTAATCAGTTAATTTTACTCTTTTTTTAAATCAGAGCCTATGTACATAATTCGATTCCATTATTTAGAAATATATCAAAAATGATCAATTGATGCATTATAATACTATGAAAGAAAAAACTAAATGCAATGTTCAGTAATGGTAGGAAGTGCCATCTTTGTTCAAAATGACAGAAAATATTAATAAGTATTTACTTTAGAACATGTGGAAGTATATTTTAAATATGTTATCAGATTAGCTTTCAGAAAACTCTGAGCTGTAATTTCTACTTCAAATAATTTAATTTATGCAGAACACTAATAACCATTCCTACTACACCTTTGTCTAGCACATACACAATACAACATGTTTTGCTATTCATATTTATAATAAAATAATATCAACTATTGTTATTAGTAGTAGTAATAACAACTTTAATAAGAAATATTAATGAATTAATAAGAAAGTAAAGACCTTTGATTCTTAGGCATTAAAAGAAAATATTATTCATCTGTCCATATAATTTTCCATCGATTGGATACTTGAGTTAACTTTTGTTAAAAGTTAAAATCTTACAATGAGATAAATTTTTTGAAATACATAAAAGCTTAAGGAGCAAGCAAATCAAATATAAACTTGCCTCAAAATTTGTCTTATTTCAATGTAAATCTTAAGCTACTTTTTTATGAAGTTTGTTGAAGGAAGCGCATAAATATTTAGGATTCAAGAAATACAGGAAAGCAGGCATAATAATGAGACTATTGTCAAGAATACACATTTTCTCTGTTAAAACTCAGAAAACAATCAGAAAACTATTTTGAGTAGAGACAATTTTCCTCAAATTCTGAGTTCTACAATAGTCTTCTGTAGATATGCATATATATTCTTAGTCTCCATATGGGAGAAGTAATTTCCATTCATTTTTAAATTTTATTGTTGTTATTTTTTGCCTTCACTTAATCTAAACACTCACAAAAGCAGAAATGATGCTTGTCATTGTATTATGTATAATTCTTAGAAAATGTTAGTAGAATTGCTATATATTCATTAAATAATCATATTTTATATGAACTTTATTTCCATACTTTTAAGATGTCAAATATAAATTTTAAAAATCTACATTTATCAATTATAATAAGTGCTCTCTAAACATTATAGCAAGTCAATTAAACTCAATTAAGCAAGCATTTAATGAATGTGTACTACATATGTGCCAGGCATTAGGTTTGTAAAGATAACTAAGATATATTTTTATCCCTATGTTCCAGCCTAAAGGAGCCATAAAAAGTATTTGGAATAAAGAGAGGCTCAAGGCGAAACTGAGAACAACTGACTCTTCTATCTAGTGGCCCTTGGACAATCTATCTACCAACTAACGGCTATCTGAAAAGGTTGCTTATTTTCTAAAGAAGTCAGGCAGAAGTGGGTACCTAATTTCTAGGGCCCAGTGCAATATAAAAATGCAGGCCACTTGTTCAAAAATCATTAAGAATTTCAAGATGGCAACAGCAGGTCACAGGCCCCTCTAAGCATTGGGCACTATGCAACTGCCCATATAACCACCCCTGAGGCCTGCTGTGAGGTTAGCTTTACTCTAATTCGTTAGTTTCTCCGTGGATGCTTTTGGTGCCCAGTGTGTTAATTTGATAAAAGTGTTTATGTGTTTTTGGAGTCCAAAAAGCATACATATATCATGCTATCATAGTTTTCTGGCAACGTTTTAGTTATGCACAGCATTACTTGGAAAAGCTATGAAATGAAAACCCACAGCTGACTTCCATTTTACTCTCTTGTAGGGCTTCACTGGAAATAGTGATCTAAGCATAACCAAGGTTACTTACACTTTATATGCCATTTTATAAGGAGTAAAGCTTAGCATGCTAATCCGTGTATACAGAATAAAATTAGATTACCCAAAATAATTTTAGGAAGCATTCATACAGCTTACTTGCTGTCCTATTAGCAGTAATACTAATAGGTAAATGATATCAAAAAAAGGGTGCTTTTAAATTTTTCTACGCTTAAAAAATTATATACGATTATATTTTACTATTACTATATATGATTACATTTTGCTATTACTCAATACAGTTATCTGAATATATCTTAACAGTAAAATACTGCTTTTTACAATTGCCTGTATGATTTTTCTATAGCTACTAAAGAGAGGAGAGATTATTTCTCAACCTTATGACTTATGATCAAATATTTATATGTCTACATATGTATATGCTTAGAGATATACCAGTTACTTAAATTCATATTGAATATTAAATGCAAACTAATAAGCCCTATTGGTCTTAAGTCTTAAAGATGAGTATATAAAATTCACAGAAAGTGAAAGTAATAATAAACAGACAATTGAAATGCTGTTTGCCATCGTATTGGATCAGATGTAGCACAATGAGAAACTTTCTAGATTCCAGTAAAACGAGTTGATATTTAGTTACTAATTACTTTCTGAATTTAAAGAAATGCTCATAACCGAAATCATTTTATATAAATCATGTTTAAATTCTAGTTATTTGCAAAGTCATAAAGTATACCTACTTCACAAATTTATGTGTATGAATTTAAGCACATGCATCTATACATGCAATCATATGCATATAAAATAATTAATAATCATATTATTTGTCATATACTAAAGCTGCATATCTTATTTAATTAGTGAAACTGATAATATTTTCAGACCAGTGTCAGAAATGTATTGCGAAGCACTCATAAACTGCAACACATACTGCAAATAAATCTCCTCCATATTGAATACTTTGAGATTTATTGTGCTCTATCATCCCAAGATCTATTGGGTGTTGTATAATATAAATACACAATTTATGGGTAGAAGATAAAATGTGAATTTAAAAAATGCCATTATCTAACAATGCGATTTGAAATCCAGCATCTAATTTACACACACACATATACACATTTAAATCGATGTGTAATGCCTGTAGTACTCTGACATTACTGGGAGTAAACTTTCTGAATATAAGGGACTCCTTTCTGGTGATGGATATACTCTTGCAACATAATTGTATGTGCACATGTAAGTAAGCGCATGCACACGCGTGCGTGTACACACACACACACACACACACACACACACACACACACAGCTAACCAAACCTTGAAACTCTCAGTTGATCCCCTACTTCACTTACTGAGAGTAAGCTGTCTTTGTGTATTGTAAAAGCAATCAGATTTTTACAATGTAGTTTTCTTAAGCCACTGACCTGTTCTATTTCTCTTCACCTGGTTCTGATCTGAGAACAATTTGTTTTATAATCTCTACTACTAGAGAAACAAGGTAAAATAAATGAAAGAAGGAAATAGAATTCATAATAATCAGTTTATGACACTAGTGTTGTAAATAACACCCTGCGAGACCCTTTTATCCAACTTCTGATTGGCAGAGGAGTGAGGATAGCTCAGGCAATTGACAATGGAAAAAAAGAATCAAGTGCAACTCATTTTGGTAAGATGACACCTTGTATCCTGGAGAACATAATTAGTCATAATGTCAACGAAGAGTGACTATAAAAAAATTGTGCTGCTGAAACCAACTATTGACTAAAGAACCACAACCATAAACACAAAAACAAAAAATATTTTTTGAACCCAAACTTAACTACATTTCTGGCATGCTTTGAAACACAATTATTTTTAACTTGTAAAATTGTTAAGTCCTTTCAAAATAGAAAAAAGAAGTTATTACCTTTAAAAGAATCAGAATAAATTGACTATGAAAATATCTATTATAAGCTTTAAAATGAATGTATTTATTGCATGTTAATATTAAATTTTCTAACTGTCCTATTGCATTTTTTGCATTTCGCAGATAGAATACTTTATGTTTTTGGTTTTTAAAAATTATTTTGTAGTGTCAATTATATATAAATTAAAAAATAAATATTGCATGTTTTAAGTTCCAGTGCAGTCTTATGTATTTCCTTTCATTATTGAAAACATACTTTGTAGCCGGGCATGGTAGCACACGCCTGTAGTTCCAGCTACTTGGAAGGCTGAGGTGGAAGGATCACCAGAGCCCAGCAGGTTGAGGCTGCGGTGGCCAGGAGTGTGCCACTGCACTCCAGTCTGGGCAACAGAGTGAGACTCTAACTCAAAAAAAAAAAAAAAATAATAATAATAATAATAATAAATAAAACATACTTTGAATTACAAATTTTGTATTTCATAAGATTTAAAAATTCATTTACTTATAATCTAATTATATTGTTTTAAATTTTTTAAACATAAAATTTAGTTAATAACTATACTGAAAGGACAGGCCGAGAGCGGGAAATGCAATTTTTACTCTGAGAGACTCAAAAAAAACCTCAAAAAGAACTATTACTATATGAATTCCTACCCCATGTTCACTGTATTTGTTTGCAGTGTTTGTACTTAGAACTTTGTTAAGTTTAATTTTTGTTTGTCCCATGAAATAACCGATTGCTTCTGCAACTGCTGCTAGCAGTGTGTGAATGTTAAGCAATAAGCCCCTCCCAGACATTCCTTTGCTTAGATAACGGTAGACTCTGTGGCACCAGCCACTCTCCTGGTGAGCTCTATGCTATTTCAAACCTCCTGCTCGACATGCCAAAGTTAATTTACGCACAGTGACTGTGTAAACCTAGTTTATCTGGCATTCCACTCTGCCCGTTTAGCCATTTCCCGTCAATCACAGGCACCTGAGCTCGAGCCCACGCAAACCAAAAACAAACCAACCAATCTCAAGCACCCCTGTCCCCTGACATCACCGCAGACCTGATTAGGGACTAATTATGCAAGGTCCACGGACTTCGGTTTCCACGTCATGACCTCTTTTGATTGGTTAATGTTGTAAGCCTAGGAAAAACCAGTCACGCCCAGCCCCTCCCTCTGTAATTGTGCATAAAAACTGCTTGCTATACTGGATCGGGGCTCTCAAGCTCGAGCCGCTGCATCGGTTTCGGTTTGTGAGCCCAGACTTGAGCCTGAATAGAGACCTTCATGTGTTTGCTTCGGAACTGGTTCTTTGGTAGTCTCTCGGATTTAGAATTTTGGGTTTAACAACTCTTCTTCCTAAATCTAATACAATGATGAGAAAATAGAAGCTATGCTTTTGGAAAAATGTACACTTTAGGCAAAATTAACTTTACTGACTTTGTCTTTTCAGAAACAGACTTCCTGGTGCCAGGTATCTCATAGTATCAGTCAAGCTGCCTAGAATAAAGGGAATTTACAAGGCCTAAGATATCAGACATTGGTCAAGGACTGTAAAAGTCATGAAACTTGTAATTACAAAAGTTATGACCCACTCAGAGGGAGAGTGGGTGGGGACTTAATCTTCCAGTAGAATGGGCCCTATCTACAGGGAAGTCAAGGACCCCCTGAAGCTACCTACTGGGAATGCCTAAAAGATAAGGAGGAAGTGCACACTCCATTAGCTCCAAGGAATGTTGTTTGGAAAGATACAGGAGAATTAGAATCCTTGTCACACCCTTCTCTAGGAGTAATGATAATGTGGGTGAACATTAATGGGTCTCTGTGTCACAGGTTTTCTAAGACATCCACAGGTGGTCGATCAGGAAGTCACAGCTGTCACGGCAGTCACGTGCAACATCTCCAAGAAAAGGATTTAAGCCAGGACTCTGGGGGGCTACGTAGCCACAGAGTGTAGGCCCACTCCCTGTCTGTGGGGGTGAACTTTTCTTAAATAAATCTTTTCTTCTCTCACCTCTGTGTGTTGCAATTCTTTGCATCTACTCAGATCTATGGGTTGCCAGCGTGCACCTCCAGCTTGCCAACCAAGGCAGTGCTGCACGCCTCCCTGCGCCTGCCTCTCCACCCTCACCCTGTCCATCTGAACCCTAACATTTTTGGAGGTTCCACCGAGATCTGTCTCTCTCTCTCTCTCTTATTTCCAATTGGGTGATCCTCTGTAGACTATGTTGGAACCTGGTGGCAACTGAAAGTTCTGGCTGAGGCTACACTTCAACTTTCTGAAAGGCCCCAGGGAAAGACATCAGACTGCTGTGGCCCGAGCAGGTGAGGGACTAAGGTTAACTCTTTACTTCCTTCAGGCTAAGATTTCTGAGTTCCCCATGGACCGGGCTGGGTCTTGGAGGACAACTGAAGATCTCTGCCTAGGGCTACTCCCTGGGGAGGCAAAAAGGTCCCTGAAGGAAAGTTTGAACCGCCAGCACCCGTAGGGTGGGAGACAAAGTGCTTAGTTTCTTTACTCTTTTCCTCTCTGGTTGGCAAAGTAACTCCACAAAGGAGTTAAAGCTCCAACAACTACAGTACGCCTTTCTGTGACTTTGGTGAATCATTCTCTCTTCTTTCATCCACACATACATATTTGGATGCGCACTCTTGGCCCTTTGTTCTGATGAGTTTCTGGGTCTCTTGGGTTTCTGATTCCATCTTGGGAGACTCCTAGCAAGGGTCGGGTACCTAGTTGCTCAAAGTCCCAGTACCAGGCCTTCCAAGACATGGTGGAGCATGTATCTGGCAAGCTCCAGTGGGCACAGGGATGGGAGGATGCTCTCTCCCTGCTGACTCACATCCTCTACACTGATTCCTTTGAACCTGATGGGGACGCCCAGCAGGGGATCTGGATGGGATAAGGCCCAGAAACAAATCCATGATACCAAGAGCCCATTCCAGTAATACCCCGTTTCCTTTTACAGGAACCATGGGAAACTCTCAATCGGTTGTGAAATCACCCAAAGCATTTAATATTTTACTGCAACACTATTTGGCCACGATATATGCTGGAGGATGTTGAAACCTGATCAGAAGGCGACTCCCTAGCTCCTAACACCCTTTTGCAGATTGATTTGTACTTAAAGAAAAACAACAAATACCTTGAGCTCCCATATTTTCAAGCCTTTTATGAGTTAGCTTGCCACCCAGATATTCGTTCTTCCTGTCACATTTTTGTGTTGGCTCCCCAGACCCCGTTGCCCATAGGCTTACCAGTATTACAATTCCAATTCCTGCTTTCCAACTATCAACTCAAAATCTGACCCAGCTGGTTTAACTTCTCTTGTCTCTCCTGTAGTCTGTTTTTACTACTCCACTTTCCGTCAGTTTCTCTTCTTGCCCTCCACCTTCATCTGTGAAGGAAGGGCCGGCATCTATGACCGTGATGTCTAACCCTGGCCTTCAGTCTTTCTCTTTTACCATCAGAGAAAGGGCCAGTGCCAAAGGCCATGGCACCTGACCCCAGCCTCCAGTCTTTCTCTTTTGTTTTTGGAGGAGGGGCCAGTGCCAAAGGCCACAGCACCTAACCCCAGCCTCCAGACTTTTCACCCCTCTCTCCCCCTTTGCTTAATAACCTCCTGGTGGCAGCCCTACTAGCTGCAAAAAGTCACCACCCCCACATGTACTTGGAAAGCCCATTCAAGTTTCCACATGGCTTAATAGGTCTCTTCTCTAGGGGGTAACTGGGACAAAAGGATATTAAAATTCTTATTTGTTGTTTTCTTATGATAAATTTCTCTCAAGTTATATCTAAACTGGAACTATATCAACCTTCTTCCCAGACAAAAGCAAAGGGATCATATAATCCTGTTAACTAACTACAAGGAATAAAAAAAGGTGTTATTAAGCAGGCCAACTAAGACAAAATAAAAGAGGTGTTTCAAAGACCAGATGAAAATCCAGCAATGTTTCTAATTTGCCTCTCTGGGACATTGCAGCAGTTTACTAATATTTATTTAAACTCTCTGGAGAGACAAGCTCTTTTGGCTATGTATTTTATTTCCCAGTCAGCACCAGATATTAGGTGCAAACTCCAAAAAGTAGAGAAGAGCCCACAAACCCCTCAGATAGAACTATTGGACATGGCCTTTAAAGTCTTTAACAACTGGGAGGAGGAAAGAATGCTGGACCACAAACTTAAGTGGAAAGCGTTTCACTTTTTATCTATTGCTTTAGTAGAAAAAGCCATCACTGATAATCTTCCACCCTAGACAGTCAATCGCAGAAGAGGTACACAGCCCCATTCCCAGGTTTGTTTCCGATGTCATCAAAATGGGCACATGGTCAAAGACTGTCAAGCCCTGACACTGGCAAAACCCTGTCCCAAATGCAAACAGCATGGACATTGGGCTCATGATTGCCTCGTTCGCACAGCCGGAGGAAAGCACATGGCCCAGAGGCTTGCTGCAAATAAGGGACGCCAGGCATCTCACATGATCTCGGAAGGGGATCTCTTGGGCTTGCTCCAGTCGAAATTGACTCGCCCCTGGCTTGATAGCCACAATGACCTCATAACAAACTATTAAACCAAGCCTAGGGTGGAAATATCAGTAGCTGGCAGAGTTATATCATTTGTTATTGGTATGAGGGCTACATGCTCAGCTCTACTTGAATTTCCCCGTCCACTCCTTCCTTCCCCCCTTTCAGTTGTGGGGGTGGAGGGCATTATATCCAGGTTCCTCACAATGCCATTACTTCCATGTGTTCTGGGAGATAAAATATTCCAACACTCCTTTCTTGTTATGCCAATGTGTCCAGCCCCCTTATTGGGAAGGGACATTATGACAAAAATTGGAACTCATATTATTCTTTACCCTGAGCCATCACCACTGTGCTTTTGGGGTGCCTTTTGTTTAGCTTTGGATTCCCCCGGTAATTCTATGTTGGATCCTATCCAAGTCATTCCACTGCATATATACTTATTGCTTTGGTTAGAACTCTGAAGTTAGGAAAAGTAAAGAAGGTTGTTGGTGTGAGGTATGTTTTTGGTAAGAAAGAATAAAGGAAAGAGAAATAATTGTATAGGAAAGAATCTTGTATGGTACATTTTTGTTCTATAAAAGTATAGAACAAAAATAGAAGGTTCAAGCATGTCGAAAATGGTATGAGTATGTCGAACATGGTAGGTGAGTTTGTGAAAAGAAGTGAAAGAAATTCTATAAACACTCGAGGCTACAAAAAAGGTTCTATAAATTTACCATTAATATCTAGTACACTAATGCTAGGCCAACATACTACTCACAGATCAGAACATGAGCTTTTTAATTAACAATCTCCAAAAAAAATTTCTCCTTTAAACAACAGAGGGGGGAAGAAAGAGAGAAAATTCAACTAGCCCTCCTCCACTGTCTTTGTTACAAAAGAGCGAGTTTTTTTTTTTTTACACCTCTCTTTTTCACAAAAAAGTGAGTTTTTTTGTTTTTGTTTTTGTTTTTCAAAATCTTTGGACTATCATTTCAGCTAAATAAGTGACTTTTACAATAACTACTATAATCTTGTGTTGTAATATTATGCTTTTAAAAACTTTAATACTTAAACTCTTAAAGTTCTCAATCAGTCTCTCTAGGATGAGATAAGAAGCAAGCTCCAGGAACCATACCTACCCACCCCCTTCTGAATTGCCTGAAGGCCAGGTAAATTAATTTCACTAACAGCACTGCCAAATTGCTAATGAAATTTAAAATCTCCTCCTAGGCACAAGGATTACTATCCAACATAGGTTGAATGGCAAAATAACCTGGACTTCACCCTCTAGCATATCAATTTTTGTGAAAGTATATCAGACCTATTATTTAAAAAAAGAGGAAACATTTCTCTGCTAATGTTTACCTGTTTTGAATTCTCAATTTAAGCTACAACTACATGTCTCTAATGTTTTCAATTTTTCTTTCTTCAGACTTTGTCAAAGTGGCTGTATTTCCTTGTTAAAGTACAACTATAGATAATTTACAAAGGAATATTTAAACTTATGTTAAGAAATACATTTAATTTACGGAACTTTCACTTTTCCAGCATTGTATTTTGGGGCAATAGCCTTTTTCATCATCGTTTGCTTAATAATTTTGCCTGTGCTCCCACTTGATGTTTTATTAGATCCTAATAGCATTTGGTTAAGGTTCTGCTGTTTCCTGTTCATACCCTTGGAAATAGATAGGTAGGGACAATCTCTATGGCCCCATCTCAGCAGGAAGCAGTTACAGAAGAATGATTTCTCCCCATTTCCCAGGATCATAAGAATATTTCCAAGAGAAGGAGTGGGGAATGAAAGGTACCTATAGAAACCTAGAAGAAACTTAGCTTATTCTTTAGTCTTTTTGCCTCAGTGTAACCATTAGAAAGCATTTGGACATTCTACTGCAGGACGAACAACAGCTTATCCCATCCCCCCTAGGCAAATCTCCTTCAGATACAAGATCAGGACAGCCCAAATAACCACCCACCTTTGGTCAAGAAATTTGTGAATTGTAAATGTCTAACAAGTCTCTTGCAGGAAATCCTCTCTAATCAGCCCTTGTGACCTATGTGACATGAATAAGCCCCACCATGGCAGCAATCATGTGACTAACCCACCCATCTGCCTGCTGTCCATCACCTGACATCATCAGTACCTGTGCTTTTCTGCCCCTTTGTGATGAAGTGGAAGCACACCACCACCCAGTCACCTTAATGATCTTCCCCCATTGAGGGGAATGGTTAAAAGGACTCAACCCCAAGCAACCAGGGGCCATTGCCTTGCTAGAGTCTGGTGTGGCCATGTGCTCTTTGAGCCATGGCTGTCGCCATGCTTCCTGGTTTTAGTCCCCCTCTCCCACCTTGGGGAGATGAATCTTCTCTCTTCCTTCTCTTTCTCTCTCTAATTTACTTTTAAATAAACTTTTCTTTCTTAACCTTTTTGGGTGTCACAATTCTTTGCATTTACTCGGATCTCTGGGTTCCCAGCGCGGCACCTCCAGCTTGCCAGTTCCAGTGGTGCTGTGCCTCCCTGCTCCCCTCTCCACCCTCACCCTGTCTCTGCTGCACCCTAACATATACCTATATATTAAAGGAAAATAAAATATATCAGCCCAAAATATACTTATTTGGCCTATTGTGAAATGACTGTTCAGAATTTTTGCAGACACAGGAATAACTCTGGAAAGCTGTTCTTTGTGGGAAAAATTTGCATCTGTAGAAAACAAATTGACATCAGTGTAGTAAACAGAAGATGAAGAGGCTTTCTGTGAGGGCCTCTAATTTGGATCTTGAAAAGATTAACTGACAGCTAAAGGAGATTAAAATTTTGAAATTTTTAAAGGGTGACAGAGAAACTTTTACCAAAGACTTCCATCTACTCTTTTTGAAGGTTGCTACATGTGAGACTTCATCTGCATAACAACAGAGTCTTTGCTCACAGTTACTTTCCTCCCCTCTCCCTCTCATAACTTATCACCATGCTCCAAGCTTCTATTTCTATCTGCGCAATATATAAACTTCAATCATTTAGCTCTTCTTTGAGTCTTATTTGTGGGAATCCAGAATCTATGTGCATGTGTGTACTTTTTCTCTTGTTAATCTATCACCAATTCATCTTAGCTGACTCAGACTTAAATCTTTAGAGGGAAAGTTTGAACTTCCTTACAGTTTTGGCATAGATTATGCTAAATCTACTCATTACAGAAACTGCAGCAAGAAACAACAGGAACTGACAAAAGGCAGTAGAAAGAAAAAGTTAAGAAATTTCTTACTGGTCAGACTCATCAGGTTTTTGCCTATGGAATCCAGACAGGCAAATGGTAAAAGTCTATCTTTGTGCTTTTCTGTTTCCAAATTTAAAGACAAGAACAATATATATGTACATATTTTTAAATTTAGTTATTTAAATTTGTGAACATATTTTAGATACCTATTGATAATTAATTGTTAGATTCGAAAGATGATCTTTCTTGTCCTTGTCTCTCTTTCTTCTCCTGTTAAGTTTCTCTTTTCATCTTGTTTTTATGTCTTGAGAAGCTTGGCAATATAATCAGCAAATTTATTTCCCAGTCTCTACCACCCTGGAGGGCACACTTTTAGGACTTATGCCAGGTGGCCAATCAGTTGGATGTGAGTCTGAAATGTTTGTCCAAGCCTTCTGGTTTTCAAAAATGTTGCCTTTATTCTTTCAACATTCATTGTCTAGCAATGAATGTGGTTGCTTTCTTAAGTTATTTTTGAGAGAAGTTTTAGATACTGAGAGGGACTGCATACATCCTCTTTGAAATGAAATTCTCATGTTTATTGGTTTTGAGACATAAAAGAGCTTACTGGTTTTGAGTCACAGTTAAAGCAGTCATATCTTTGGAGATTTGGAAACTACTTGTATGACTCTTGACATTTATTAAGGATCTCCCACCCCAGGACAACCTTTGTTTTTCTGTACTGTCTCACTGACTGTACTCACTTTGGATTTTCCATCTATCTGGGCCACATGGAATATCAGGCCTTCTTGTGCAGATGGCCAGCCAAAAGGTTGGAAGCCCCAAGAATATGTCCAAACAAAAATGTGGGTTATATCTCGTTTGCAGCTAGTAAAATGTGTGTGTCTGCGTGTATGTGTGTGTGTGTGTGTGTGTGTGTGTGTGTGTGTGTGTGTGTATGTGTGTGTTGATTTTCCTAAGAGAGTGGTCTGAATCTTGGAAGGACTACATCTTTTTCTTCCTCTGGACCTTAGTTAAAGCCATAAAGGGGCTTATTAGTTTAGTCTTGAATTATTAGTTAAATATACCTTTAGTTTCAATTTTTGACTTATATTAAGCACTTGATATAAAAAAAATTTGTTTTATTTGTTTCTTTGCTTTATGCATTTTTATTTGAGCTAAAAGGGAAATTTATACTTAAAAGGAGAAATTTGATTAGTAATTATCCTGGACCTCTAACTACTTATATTATTTCTCTGTACCTTTTGAGATGTAAATTCTCTCCACAGACTTAACTAAAAAGTTATTTCTTTTAAAATGCAAATTTCAAGGAGAGAAAAGTCAGGAGACAAATGTTTACTGTTTACCTGGTTAAAATCTGATATATATTTTTTTAAACTGTGTGGTAAAAGTTGACAATTAAAAGTTGATACTCAGGTTATAACTTTTTTTTTTTAAAGACTTTTCTGTTTATTCTATTTTGACTTCTGTTTCTGCCACAGAATTTTTGTCAGTTTACATAAACCCCTTTTAATTATATGTTCTGTTCTTCTGCTTCCCTTTCCGTTGGTGTGATTTTGATGAGGATAATGTAAAAATCTATTGACCTTTTTGGAAAACTTTCAAATTTGTTATTCCATTTACTTTTGCCACCTTTTGCTTTGCCACTTTCAATAATCTTTAAGGAACAAAGAAACGATGCCAGTGACTCCCTTTTTGGTCTTCCCTGTCTTTCTCACAAGGCCTTAAGAGTTGTGAGCCAACTCTTCTTAGGTCTAAAATTCTATTCTCTTTTGCATTAAGCTTCCTAATCTCTTTGGCTTGGAGGTTGGTGAATACCAAAGGCTTACTTTATACTAAGAAAGAACCTTTGACCTTTGAGTATACAATAACTGACAAGTCACCAATAGAACTTACAATTTTAAGGGTAAGGACAGTGGTTACAGTAAGTGGTTGTTTCTGCTGATGGCAAATTCTGACTCCCTTTTGTCTTCATTTTCTTTGTGTGTTTAGGTAAGAAAAGCCTCAGAAGTTTGACTGGTTCAGACTCAGCTAACATACAACTGGTAATTTTAAACAGTCTTCTTCATTTTCTCTTTGGCTCATATGTATTTTTTTTTGGCTAATATCCTGTAATGAATTTATATGATTGTATATCACCTTGGCATCCGTTTCTAATCTTCCTCTGTGTCTCATCTAACTAAAACACTCCAAACTCCTTTAAAAAGCTTACTTTCTTACTCTGTGCCTTTGAAATGTAAATCTCCTACTTTTTTTTTTTAAGAACTTGATAGCTATCTTTTGGAAAATCTATAAGATTTTTTAATCTGTATAATTGTATCTATACATGTGCTTATGTATGGCATACGTTTTGTCTACATGATACAAAATCCCTTGGAATTCCAAATTGGCTTAAAAAATAAATGACCATGCATTATTTTTTCAAATAGATGTGCCTTGAGGACTTGTGTAAATTTTGGAGAAATAATATTGTTGGTTTTAAAATAAACAAATTAAATAGAGGTGACATAAACATTTATCTTTTTGGTAAATGCACTCAGAATTTTGCTGTTAAATAATGAGTTGACTATCTAGATCATTTCTAAATAAAATAAAAGATTAAAAAATTAATTGTTGAACATAGGTTTAAGTTATTTACATTTAGTGTCTTAAGTTTTATAGAAAAATATATTGGGATTTATTTGTAAATATATCCTTTTCCTTATTGGAAAGTAAAGTTCTGTGAGAAAATTTATGTTTCTAGAAATTATAAAATGCGCATTAATAAAATATGTTGATATTTTATTATCAACATATATGACAGCTCAAAATTGCTAACTTTCTAGGTACTCATTAGCAATTAAGTTTACTAAGAGTTAAACAATTTAATTAATATGTAAATTAAAACTACTAAAAATAAAAACAATTCTGTATGCAAAGTATACAAGGAAAATAAAAGGTTGCATTACATAATAAAGCATTGTCAGAAAATGCTTTGTATAAAGATATGTCTTTGTTAAGAAAGTAAATGATTTTTTCTAGGTAGATGCTATTTAAAATTTTTTTCAGAATAAATAAATAAGGGTGATAATAACATAGATAAAACTGAATAGATACAGAAAATTGAGGACAGAAAGATTATTTTTAAATGTTCACATTTAAAAATGTATAAACTTTACTAAATTTATGATAAAGGTTTTAAAACTAAGCCTTAATATCAAAAATATACTGATACGAAATTAGAAACTGCTCTTCTCTTTCAGATAAGATTTTCATGAAGTATTGATAAGAGATAAAAGATTTTTTATTTGCCTCTGAGGTAAATTGCAAAATGATAAAAACAGAAAGAGGAAACAGAGAGATATATATTATGCATGCCTCACTTGTCTTTATTAGGTCTTTTGATTTTTTAGAAAAATTTAGTTTAAAAATTTGTTTGTTTTTCTACAATTCTGTAGCTTCCTGTATTTGCGATTTTTTTTTTTTTTTTTTTTGAGTTGGAGTCTCACTCTTTCGCCCAGGCTGGAGTGCGGAGGCATGCTCACTGTCACCCCAGCATTGACCTGCTGTGCTCCCATGATCCTTCCGCCTCAGCGCTCCACGTAGCTGGAACCACAGGTGCACACTACCAAGCCCAGTTAATTTTTTTATTTTATTGTAAAAACAAGGTCTCACCATGTTGCCCAGGCTGGACTTGAATCTGCGGGCTCAGGCAATCCTCTGGCTTCGGCCTCCCAAAGTGCTGAGATTACAGGCTTGAGCCACCACACCCGGCCTATATTTGCTTTTAAAGTCTTTTAATTATCACTCTAAATAACTATTATTTCACAGTGACTTTTGATCCTCTTTTTATAAAGTGCTTTAAAACTTTGCTATTTGACAAATTTCTCAGAAATAAAAATTTTAGAGGTTTTTTTTTGTGTCTTTTGACCCTAAACTAACTTCTGGATGTCCAGAAGGACCCTCGGAAGTTCAAAAGACAGATATTAACCCAATTAGATGTAGTTAATATATTACATTATATAATAAAGCACTGTCAGAAAACAAGTGATGCTAAATCTTCTTTAAATTATGTTTATGGGCTGGGTGTGGGGCAACCTGTAATCCCAGCACTTTGGGAGGCCAAGGCGAGAGAATTGCCTGAGTCCAGGGGTTCAAGACCAGCCTGAGCAACTTGGTAAGACCTTGTCTCTACAATAAATCACAAAAACTAGCTGGGCGTGGTGGCGTGTGTCTGTAGTTCTGGCAACTTGGAAGGCTGAGGCGGAAGGATCGCCTAAGTCCAGCAGGTCGAGGCTGCGATGACTGTGAGACTCCAACTCAAAAACAAAAAACAAAAAAATTATATTTATGGGTACGTTATTGATATGAGTGTTTCAAAAGTGTATGTAATTACCAAAAATCTGTATATTATCAGTCATAATTCCTGGTTTTTATGTTAAAATGTTAAATGCCACAGAACTAATCAAATCTCTTTGACAACTCTGGGTGATAATGAACTATCATCAGATCTTGAACCATGTCTATTTAAAGTCTTCTTGTTCACAGTTAACTGCATTATTCTGATGCTATTTTTAAAAGTTCTTTGTAATCAGCTACAGTCTGAAATTTTCTTCTTCTTCAAGGACACTTATGGAAAAGATAAGTACCCTTGACTACAAGTTTCTGATAACTTTAGAATCATGTCATTGGACTGGGTAAGAACTTTCAGAACTCTAATGAGAAACTAATGGGTTCACAAAACTGTAAACTCAGCATCAAGCAAAACAAAAATTAATTACATTGAACTGAAATGATTTTTATGCTTTTTAAAAAACATTGTTCATTCTTTTTTTTTTTTTTTTTTTTTTAGTTGGAGTCTCACTCTGTCGCCCAGACTGGAGTGCAGTGGCTGCTCCCGGCCACCGCAACCTCGACCTGCTGGGTTCCGGTGATCCTTCCACCTCAGCCTTTCTAGTAGCAGGAATTACAGGCATGCGCTACGATGCCTGGCTAATTTTGTGATTTTATTGTTGAGATGAGGTCTCGCTGCCCAGGCGGGTCTCGAACCGCAGGCTCAGGCAATCCACTCACCTCAGCCTCCCAAAGGCGCGAGATTACAGGCTGAGCCACCAAGCCCGGCTGATTCTTTTATGTTTTGTTTTCTAGAGATAAGAAAACTATTTTTCTTAAGCTGTATATAGCTTTATGGCCACTTGGTAAGGAATACTTTGTGAGCAAATCAAACATTTATCTTTTGTTCTACCTGATCTCTCTAGAATTCAGCAAATATTTGTGAATATTCTTATTTTATGACAATATAGTTATTTGTATAAGTTCAACAAGAATTTGTTCTCTTTTGTAACAAGACACTGTTTTGTAGAAACTCTGATTATTTTACCAAGGCTGTTACTGCAATGTTATATTTTTAGAATGACCATAGATATGATAGACCTTAAGAGATTAAGTTTAACTTTATGAAGTCAATAAAAACTTCTTGACAGTCCTCAAAAACTTATGATATTTTGGGAAACTTGCGAAGAGAGGAATTCACCCAGATACTAAAGGTATTACAGGCACACTTTAAAGGCAAATTGTTGGCTTTGTTTCCTAACCTCTTAAAAACTATAAGCTGAGATTCCTTATAAAAAGTTCCAACAAGGCAGAGTTAGGAAAAAAAAAATCTATAACATTGATCACTATTCTTGCTAACTTACATAATCAGGCTAAATAATAACCTTCTTTTACAATTAGCCTTACCATAATTATTTTTGATAAGCTATAGGGGTGAAGGTAAGCAGAAAAATTGTTTCAAAAGGAAACTACAGTAGAGCTGTTATTAGATCCTAGCTCATTATTTTTGAGATTTTATTAATTACTTGCTATCTGGATGGAATACTGAATACTTTTAGTTTCCTCCAATATCTGGCTGTGAATTGCTATCCAAAATAGCAATTTCTATTTTTCTCCCACCTTTCTGACTTAGAATCACTAAAAACTAAAACTGCCTTCCCTGAGATTCTGCAAGTGGAACCTTGTCAACTTGCTAGACTCCAGAGAAAGCGCCACAATGACTAGACAAACGTTATGATATTTAAACAGGAAAGCTGAAGAATCTGTCAGATTGCCATTACCTGCCCTGCTTCAACTGAAGATCCTTCAGCCCAGGTTCAAAAATCTCCACTGGCTGCCCTCCAGACTCAGAGACTAGCTTATAGACTGCTCCAGACATTGGGCTTTCCTTTTCTTTTGTTTCCACAGAAAAGCCCTTTATTAAATATCTATATACTTGCACCACACAGAGACAACTTTCATGAAGGCTCATCTGCAGTGTCACCTTCTGAAATGAGACTCAACTATGTAACTTAAATGACTTATTCTCAGGATAAAATTAAAAGATAGGATAAAAGCATTAAATAAGTCAAAAATATTTATAATATTAAAACTGCAATTCCCAATGTAACACAATTATTAATATCAGTGCACCAAACAAACTTGTCACATATTTTATAAAAAAAGAAACCAATGTGATAAAAGGTAAAATAAAAATAGACCCACCCACACACAACAGATTTTAAGACACCTCTCTCACATTTATCATAAGTAATTCGGTAGATTTTATAGGTATATATGAGACTCCATACCCCAATACAAGGAGTAAACCTTCTTTTCAAGTGCATGAAATGTGACCACAATAAACTGCAAAAGTAGTATTAGAATCAGTGATCTCTGACCATAGTGCAACTGATGAGAGTTTGTCTGGATGGTATCAGAGGCCCATTTCCGTTCTCCTTTTAGTGGTTCAGGAGAGAGTTTGCTTGGCTACCATAAGTATTGGCTACCATAATTATATTTTCACAGAGGCTAGGTCTTTGGCTAATACCAGCAATGCTGACAAGGAGGCTGCTCTCCCCACCCTGGGGCCTTAGAATGAAGAAGACCTTAGTTCTTGAAATGCAAAATCACTAGCATCACCTCTGAGCCCAGAGATTCGTTGATCTATTTTACAGAGCTTTTACTAAGCTTTCCCCAATTTCTCTTAGGCTGCTCCACAAATGTAGTGTTGGAATGGGACTTATATTTGATCTTGGAGGCCTCTCACTCAGATATCCAGGCAGTTGGAACTTTTTGTTCACAGTGCATTCAGCACATCTATGCTCAGATTATGCTGTAAATTGAGAGTTCACAGAACTGCCCCTTGTCTGCTACTTCTCTGCTGGTACACTTCCTCCATGAATTCTATCTTACATCTGTATGATGTCACTAGTAGTAGGTATCTGCTTATCTGCCCCATGACAACAACAAAACCAAACATCAATAAACTTTTTTTTAAAAAGCTGTCTCTTTGGGGAGAGGGAAATTAAAGCAAGGAATTGATTAAATAAAGGGATTCTTGAGTTAGAAAATAAGTAAACATAATAAAATTAATAAATTAAATACCAAGTTTGCTGAAAGACCCAAACAAAACAAAACATTTAAACCTAATTAAATGGAAAGGGAAGAAAGTACAGAAATACAAAATAAAAAAAAAATGGGAAGGAAAAAGTAACCCTCCAAGTGCATTACATTTAAAAAAAATAATACAAAAGTTTGCACATTGTTATGTAAACACAGTTGAAACTTAGATAAAATGAAGAGTTTTCTATGAAAATATAATTTTACTAAACTGACCCACTAAAGATAGAAAGTCACAGAAAATTGTCATAGAAATAAAGTTTTACATGAGTTTTGACAAAGCAAAACATCAGGCCTTTGTAGTTTCAGAGTTAAATTTGATAAACCTTTAAAGGAGAAATAAATTTTAAAAGATTCTTAAAAAGGTTTGGAGTATAAAAAACATAAAAACTGTAAAATTATTTTAATAAGCCAAGTATAAATTCAATGCAGAAATTCCATATGTTCTTAAAAACCTGTCTCAGATGAATATCATTGCAAAATCTCAAATAAATTATTAATAAATATAATCAAATATACATTTAAAAATAATGTATTATGACCATGTGAGATTCATTCAGAAAAACAAGTGTGATTTGACATTTAAAATTTGTCAGCATGAATTGCATGCAAATTTCTTTTTTTTTTTTAAATCAATATTTTTTATTAAGGTTTTGTGGGGTATAGTTAAGGGTTAGGTGTGCAATTACATTTCATTCAGGCACCCTGTTGATAAGAGGTGTTTCCCCATCCCCAGACAGATACTTGCTACTCTTAATCCCATCCCCCTCTTCCCCCCATAGTTTCCCAGTACTGTCAGTCATTTTCTTATAGTATTACATGGGATATTCCAGGTCCATTATATGAGTGAGAACATGTGATACTCAGATCTTTGTTTCTGTGAGAGGTCACTCAGTATTATAGACTCAAGTTCCATCCAGGTTGCTAAGAAATTCATGATTTTGTTCTTTTTTATGGCTGAGTAGTATTCCATCAAGTATATGTACCACATTTTTTTAATCCAGTCCTCTTTTGATGGGCAGCATGGTTGTTTCCAGGTTCTGGCTTTTGTGAACAATGCTGCGATAAACATACGTGTGCAGGTATCTTTTTTAGAGAGTGATTTGAGTTCTTTAGGGTATATTCCTAGTAGGGGGACAGCGGGGTCATATGGGAGGTTGATATTTAGAGCTTTTAGGAATCGCCACACTGCTTTCCACAGAGATTGCAATAGTTTACATGCCCACCAACAGTGTAGAAGTGTTCCCTTTTCACCACACCCTTTCCAGCAGCTGTTATTTTTTGAGTTGTTGATAATTGCCATTTTGACTGGAGTTAGGTGGTATCTCAGTATGGTTTTGATTTGCATCTCCCTGATAATTAGTGAGGTTAAACATTTCTTCATGTGTTTGTTGGCTGCTCAGATGTCCTCTTTTGTGAAGTGTCTGTTCATATCTTTGGCCCATTTTATAATGGGGTTGATTGTTATTTTCTTTTCAGCACGTTTTAGTTCCTTGTAGATCCAGGATGTTAAGACTTTGTCACACCTGGAGTTGGCAAATATTTTTTACCAGTCTGTAGGCTGTCTCCCTGCTCTCTTGATGATTTCTTTGGCCTTGCAGAAGCTTGTCAATTTAATAAGGTCCCACTTGTCTATCTTCTCTCTTATGACCTGTGGGTTTTGGGTTTTGTTCAGGAATTGGATGCCAGTTCCGATTTCCATGAGGGTATTTCCTTCATTTTCTAAGATTCTTATGGTTTGAGGTTTTACATTTAGGTCTCTGATCCATTTGGAGTTAACCTTTGCACATGGGGATAGGTAGGGGTCCTGTTTCAATCTTCTGCATGTGGTCAGCCAGTTTTCCCAGCATCATTTACTGAATAGGTTCTCCTCTCCCCAATGGTAGGTGGTGGAGGCCTTGTCGAAGATGAGTTGGTTGAGAAATTGAGGTTTTGCTTCTGGAATCTCAATTCTATTCCATGGATCTATATGCCTGTTCCTATACAAATACCAAGCTGTTTTGATGATTGTAGCTTTACAGTAAAGTTTGAAGTCTGGTAATGTGATACCAACTGCTTTGTTTTTTTTGCTGAGGATTTTTCTGGCTATTCTTGGATGTTTGTGTTTCCATATGAATTCCTATGTTGTCTTTTCTAGGTCTGAGAAGAGTGTTCCTGGTAATTTGGTGGGTATTGCATTGAATTTGTAGATTGCCTTAAGTAAGATGGACATCTTCACAATGTTGATTCTTCCATCCATGAGCATGGTATATTTTTCCCCTTGTTTGTATCATCTTTGATTTCGTTGAGCAGTGTTTATAATTTTCATTGTAAAGGTCTTTCACATCTCTAGTTAGGAAGATGCCAAGGTATTTCATTTTTTTTGTGGCTATTGTGAATGGAATTGTGTTTTTTATTTGGGTTTCTGTTTGTTTATTATTGGTGTAGAGAAATGCGATTGTCTTTTGTACATTTATTTTGTATCCTGAGACTTTGCCAAAGGCCTTTATCAGTGTAAGGAGGTTTTTGTTAGATTCTCTTGGGTTTTCAAGGTACACAATCATATCATCTGCAAAGAGAGATAACTTGACTTCCTCTTTTCCTATTTGGATATCCCTGATTGCCTCCTCTTCTCTGATTGCTCGAGCCAGGGCTTCCAATACTATGTTGAACAGGAGGGGTGAGAGTGGGCATCCTTGTCTTGTTCCAGTTTTAGGGGAAATGGTTCCAATTTTTGTCCATTTAGGAGTATGCTGGCTGTGGGTTTCTCGTAGATGGCTTTTACTACTTTGAGGTATGTTCCTTGTATGCCTAGATGATCGAGTGTTTTTATCAAGAAGGGGTGCTGGATTTTATCAAAAGCTTTTTCTGCATCAAATGATATGATCATGTGGTTTTGTTTTGACATCTGTTGATGTATTTAATTACATTTATTGTTTGACGAGTGTTGAACCAGCCTTGCAGGAATGAAGCCTACTTGGTCATGATGGATGATTTTTGAGATGTGTTGTTGAATTCGGTTTGCTAGGATCTTGTTGAGAATCTTATCATCTATGTTCATCAAAGATATTGGCCTGTAGTTCTCTTTCTTTGTTGGAACTTTACCTGGCTTGGGTATCAATGTGATGTTGACTTCATAAAATGATTTGGAGAGAGTTCCATCTTTTTCAATTGCCTGGAATACCTTCAGTAGGATTGGTATCAGCTCCTCCTTAAATGTCTTGTAAAATTCTGCTGGAAAGTCATCTGGACCAAGGCTTTTTTTTGCAGGAAGTTTTCTTATTATGTAGTTGATTTCCTTGATTGTTATTGGTCTATTTAGGGTCTCAATTTCTTCTTTTTCCAATCTAGGTAGGTTGTGTGATGTCAGAAAGTCCTCCATTTCCTTAAGGTTTTCAAGTTTGTTTCCATACAAGTGTACATAGTAGTCTCCAATGATCTTTTGTATTTCTTCAGGGTCAGATGTGACTTAATCTTTTGTGTTTCTGACTGTGCTTATTTGAATTTTTTCTCGTTTTTTTCTTGGTCAGTCTTGCTAGGGGACCATCGATCTTGTTTATCCTTTGGAAGAACCAGCTTTTTGTTTCATTGATTTTTTTGTATTATCTTTTTGTCTTCTATGTCCTGGATTTGGGCTTTTATTTTGGTGATCTGGATTCTACTGCTGAAATTAGGGTTTTTGTGGTCTTGCTTTTCCAGCTCCCTTAGGTGGCTTAATAGGCTGTTAATTTGTGTTCCTTCCATTTTCTTCATGTGTGTTTGTAGGGATATAAATTCCCCTCTTACTATAGCTTTCAAGGTGTCCCAGAGGTTTTGGTAAGATGTTTCTTCATTTTCATTTGTTTCCAGGTATCTGTTGATCTCTGTTTTGATTTCATCATTGACCCAGGAGTTGTTTAGCATCATGCTGTTTAGTATCCATGTCTTTGTGGGTTTTGGGGGGACTTTGTTGGTGTCAATGTTTATTTTTATTCCACTGTGGTCCGAGAAGGTGCATGGTAGCATTTCGGTCCTTTTAAATTGCTTATGTTTGATTTATGGCCAATTACGTGGTTGATCTTAAAATACGTTCCATGCAGTGATGAGTAGAATGTGTATTCTGTGGTCTTTGGATGGAGTGTTCTGTAGGTATCAATTAAGTCCATTTGGTCCAAAGTCACATTGAGGTTCCGGATCTCCTTGTGGATTTTTTGTCCTGATGATCTGTCTAGGGTTGTGAGTGGGGTATTAAAGTCCCCAGTTATGATGGTGTTAGAGTCAATATTTTCTTTAGTTTTCCTAGAAGTTGCTTTATGAAAGTTGGCGCACCTATGTTGGGTGCATATATGTTTAGGATAGATATTTCTTGTTGATGGATTAAGCCTTTTATCATTATGTAGTGGCCTTCTATATCTTTTTTAATTTTTAGTAGCTTGAAGGGTATTTTGTCTGAAATTAAGATCACTACTCCTCCTTTCTTTTGTATTCCGTTCACCTGAAAGTTTGTTTCCCATCCTCTTACTTTGAGTCTGTCGGTGTCCTTTCTAGTGAGGTGAGTCTCTTGAAGGCAATAGATTGTTGCCTGGTGATATTTTATCCATTTTGCCATTCTATGTCTTTTCAGTGGTGCATTTAGTCCATTCACATTTAGGTTAATAATTGAAATGTAAGAGTTGATCCCTGCCATAAGGTTCATACAGAGTTGTTCCTGTTTGTTTGTTGTCTTTCTTTGGGTTCTGGAGTTGGCTCATGTGTGTTTTTAATCTTTTGCCTGTACTCTTGTGAAGAATGTTGTTCTTTTTTCTTTTTCTTCTGTGTTCAGTACTTTCTTAAGTGTTTCTTGTAGAGGTGGTCTGGTGGCAGCGTAGGTTCTTAGGGATTGGATATCTGGAAAAGATTTCAACTCTCCCTCACTAATGAAGCTTAGTTTGGCTGGGTAGGTTATTCTTGGTTGAAATTGTTTCTCTTTTAGAACTTTGAAGATAGGGCTCCAGGCTTTCCTGGCCTGAAGGATTTCTGTGGATAAATCTGCTGCTATTCTAATTGGTCTTCCCTGGTAGGTAGTCTGACCTTTTTCTCTTGCTGTCTTTTGGATTTTTTCTTTTATAGCTACTTTGTTTAGGCGAATTATTATGTGTCTGGGAGTTGGTCTTCTCATTTGTTGTCTTGCAGGGGTTCTCTGAATCTCTTGTGTTTGAATTTTTTCATCCTTGATGAGATGAGGGAAGTTTTCTTGAATGATTTCATGAAATGTTTGTTCCAGTGTGGCTTCTGTTTCTCTCTCTGCCTCAGGAAGCCCAATTACTCTTATGTTTGGTCTCTTGAAGTGATCATTCATCTCTTGCAGGTTTTGTTCTGTCTTTTTGAGCTCCTTTTCTATGCTTTTGACAGTTTGGGTTAGTTCTGTGTTTTGGTCTTCGAGCTCTGAGATTGTTTCTTCTGCTTGACTAATTCTGCTTTCCACGCTTATTAGTCTATTATTCATTTCCATCACAGTATTCTTTACTGCTGTTATTTCTGACACCAGCTCCTTCCTATTTTCCTCTTGTCTCTCCTCAATTTTTTAAATTCTCTCCCTTAATGTCTTGATGTCTTTGTTTGCTGCATGTGACCAGCCATTCTGGGGGCTCTTCAATGTTTGTGTTCCAGAATCTGTTTTCTCAGTGTCTGATCTCCCAGGGGTTTGTGTGAGACCTATATTCTTCTTTTGGCTTTTCTTCATTTGTGCGATTTTTCCCCCTTCCTACTTTTTCCTTCCCTCCACGTCACCATCTTCTTTAATTCTGTTATTCAAGGGTAAAGGGATTGGTTTTACTTCTGTTTGTTCAATCTTCTATTCTTTATTTATGCCCTCTTGCTTTGTTCAATTCTGGAGTTGCACTGTAGGTTGGGGGTGTTCCTTTTTGCAGTTTTGAGTTTTACTTAATCGGGGAGCTGTAATTCAAAATCTATCTGCAGGTCCTGTTATTTGCTGACAGGTGTGTGGATAATCTGGAACCCACTTTCCACTGCCTTGAAATCTGTCCGTGTAGTGGGGCTGTAGGTTTACTCCCTGAAATAAAATGTGGTTAGCAGAGGGAAGAGAATGGAGCAGACAGTGGGTTGAAGAGGGGGGTGGAGAGATAGAGGAGTAAGGGGGGAAACAATGTGTGCCAACAAATGGAGAGAGAGACCTATACTGAAACAGATAAAAACAATAGACCACAGCTACTGATGAACCAATTTCCATACCAAAAAAATAAAACATACAGTGATGCTAACACACAAGCTAACCAACCACCTTATTGGTATGCTGTTCCTCTATACAAAGATATGGTTTACAGAGAGAAGAAAAGGAAGAGAAAAAAAAGGAACCATACAGTAGGAATAGAATTAAGTCATTAAACTGACAGAATCAATGAAGCACACTCTGAGACTTTTCGTTTAAGTCCAATGTCCTTTCAGTTCTGATTTCTAGCTTTCTTTTCAAGCAGGTAAGTTAGTTTGCAGTTAGGGTCAGTTGCCCCTGGTCTGCTGTGAAGGACAGTTCAGATCACCCTCCGTTCACCACTCTGGCCTATGTCTTTTTCAAGCTTGTTTCTCCCATTTTGGTGTTGTTACCTTGAAGCGCCGGCAGGTGGTGCTATCTCAGCTGCTCACCCCAGAGGGGGTGGGGCCGGAGAGGAACCAACAGAGACTGGAGCTGGATGCCTGCCTCAGGGCACAGGCAGGGGACTCATGGCGGTCAGGACGTCTCGGTCGCAGGAGAGGTGGCAGCAATCTCAGCAGATCTTCCTGAAGGGGATTCAAGGACTGAAGTTGTGGATCACCTCCGACCCGGGTGGTGCAATGTGCTACTGGCCGCTGCTGCACAGCTGTGACTGTGGCGGTTGCGGCAGTGATGGTGGCAGTGGCAGCGGCGTCTGCACTGCGGTGTCTGTCCAGTCCACTGCGATGTCCCAACGGTGAAAACGACCGATCTCTGTATGAAGAGCAGGCTGCGATTTTGGGGTCCGCAGCCCCCTGGACGAGAGCCAGAGACCCACTGCAGTTCTCCTTTGCAGAGAGTTTCACAGACCAGGTTGCCTCATCACCATCTTACTGGAAGTCCTACTCCACTGCCGGAGACCAGTTCCAGCTGAGTTCAGGGTACCCCAAAGGTGGAGATGGTGTTGGTGATTGGGGGGAAGAAGAGAGAAAGAGACTGGACTCTGGTCTAGTGCAGAAGCGATGTGTGCATGCATATTTCTAAGGAAAAAAAAGTAAATGGTTTTAGGAATGTTGAAAGGAATCGAAGACAATTTAACATTTATTAATTAAGAAAAAAATTAAAATTTGAATTTAACTTATATTTTCTTAATATGAAAAATATATATCTTATCCCAAAAGTCAACAATGTGTTTGATGAAGAAAAAAATAGAGTTTTTTCTGTTATAGTCAGAAACAAGGTAAATGTGTCCACTATTTCCACAACTAAATGATATTTGTTAGAGGTGAAAGACAACACAGATAAGAGAAATAAGGCTTAGAAAATGTAGCCACCTTTTTTGCAGTTGAACATAATTGTGTAAATATAAAACACTAAATAATTTTTAAAACTACTTAAAGTAATTTAGTCAATTGACAGGATATAACATTAATATACAAAATATAGTGATGTATTATATATTTACATATAATCATAACTAAATAGATATAATTATATGTAACTAACTATTATAACTATATATGTGTGACTAAGCAAAGGCATAATAAAAAAAAGTCTTCTTTTATTATAGCCTACAAGCCTATCTGCATACATACATGGACACATGTACACATTATATAAAGAGAGAAAAAGAAAGACAGAGTCATAAACCTAAGAATGTGTATAACCTATCTAAGGAATATTTTTAAACACTTTAGAAAGACAATAAAATGTAATTGAACAAATGGTAAAACTTACCATATTCATGGATAGAAAGATTCAACATCATGATTGTATCTATTTCCTATAAGTTAATTTACAATTGAATCATGAGCTCGTAAAAATTCCTAAGTACAATGTGGGGAAATTTGTCCTAACAAATATTGCATAATTAAAGTTTTATAATTAAAATAGTGTAGTTTTGCTGCAGAAAGAGACACAACAATAGAATAGAATAGTATATCCACAAATAGATACAAGTCATTTTAGAAGTTTAATATATAAAAATAAGGCAGATATTATAAATAAGTTGAAAATTTTGACTTTTTTATAAAAGTGACTTTAACTGGATTGCAATTTTTATCTAAGGTATTCAATTTCTAACCATTTAACATAGAAAAAGAAAGAGAAGAGGTTCTAGTTAGGAAAAGAAGATCAATTAGATTAAATTAATAGAAAATTATCAAAGGAGATACACAAAAGCTAAACACAAAGAAATAATAACTATATACTTAATTGAGTACCAAAATCGAAAATACTGTTTTTAAGATGGTGAAATATTTGTATCTTTAAGAATTTAATTTAATAATGGTTTAGAATTTATACAAAGAAAGTTAGAAATTGTACTGACAGATAAAAAAGTTAGTTTTAACAATTGAAATGTGCATACTAGATTTACCATTTTATTATAAAAACAATATTATTGCTATAATGATTAAACTAAATTTGATATACTAAATTTAAAACAATTCTAATTAAAATTCTCTGTTTATACAACAGCATTCATTCTTCATTAAAGTAACATGGAAGATAAATGTTGGCAAATAGTAAAGAAATATGCGAAGAAATAGAGTGATAAATGGTTAGTGTACTTTTCATCTGTCAGAACACAGATCAAAAGCTGTGACTTGTGGTACTGACTATATGATCTAGAAATAGATCTCTTAAGAAAAGACTCTAGTATATGAGAAATATGATGTTTCAATTTAGTAAGCAAATAATAGTTTCTTTAGAAATGAAATAACACAGGCTTTACATTAGAAAGATAGTAAAATTGAAACACCATATATAAAATCAGTTCCAGATGCATTAAAACAGAAAACAAAGATCAGTGAGGCAGACTGTATGGTAGGTAATGCTAATAACAAAAAAGTCATAATAGAGAAAAAGAACCTTTAACTGTGTAGACATGAAAAACCTTTGTGCCAAAAACATACCATACATAGTAGAAAAAATCAATTAAATAATGTACAACAGAAATATCAGATTATGTTTTATTACATGTATAATATTTATGCAAAAATATTTATGTGAATATTTAAATTTATATTTATTCAAAATATTTTTCATTTTTAAATAATATGGTATCATACTGATACAACATTCAATATATTTATAATATAAAATGAGGACTTACAGTCTATAAGCAGATAAGACAATGCTAAATTGGGCAAATCACAGAAGAGTCAATGGTCAAGAATAAAAAGTTCCATAAGCTCACTAGAATTAAGAAAAATCCAATTGAATGTAATAATGAGGTATTTCTTTAAACCTTTTAGATTGTAAAAAGTTTTAAATGAATGCAGTTAAAAATGTAAAGAAAAGTGTACATATATTTATATATATGATAGTACACTTGGCAGAAAGTATTGTTGCAACATCTTTTAAGAAAAATAATACTTATTCTTTGGCAGAAGAGTAACTCCTGGAAACCTATCCTTTAGAAATGAATGCCCAAGTAAAAATGATTACATGTACAAGAATATTTGCCAAATATGGCAAGAAAAAAAAAACTGGAATAAAATGAGTGATTAGTAATAATACATTGTGTTTACATGCCCACCATTAACTAATATACAGCTATTAACAAGAATAAATAAAGACTATACAAGTAAGCAGATTGGTGGCGAGCATGGGTTAGATTTTGTAAACTCTTATAAAGAAAAGTAAAATGAAGAAAATACATACAATATAATCACATTTTTAAAAGAGTGATTATGGCAAAAACCTGTATAGTTATATATATATATAATAAATCTATGTCTACATCTTATCTAGAGTTAAGAAAATTCAATATTCATAAAATATTGCTTTTAAGATAGTGAAATATCTGTGTCTTTAAGGATTAAAGTTAATAATAGCCTAGAACTTATATAAAGAAAGCTAGAAATTCTACTGACAGATAAAAACCCATACTATATATTATGAACATGGAGTAGGCTAAGGAAAGAAATCCACTAATTTATTAACCTGGGTTATTTAGGGAAATTGGGAGTAAGATTATGCAGGTGAAAGCAGAAAGGGTCGTTAGTCATAATCTCAAGCAGTCATTTTAAGGATAATATCAACATTTATGTGCACATAAAAAAAGTGTGAAAAATTTTTCTCAAAAAATGGCATAAGAAATGACCACCAGATATTAAAAAAAGATCAACATAACTAAACACCAGGGCAAATCCAGACAACATTGGGGTGTCATCTCCCCCCAGCTAAAATGGTTATTATTAAAAAGGCAAAACAATTCAAATGCTGACAGGGATGCAGAGAAAGAGAAATCTTACACACTGTTGGTGGAAATGTAAATTAGTATAGTCATTAGGAGAAACAATAAGGAAATTTCTCCAAAAATTAACCCACTACTGGATATTTATCCAAAGTACAAGAAATCAGACTACCAAAAAGACACTAATGCATTCATGTTTATTGCAGTACTATTCACAACAGCCAAGAATCAACCCAAGTGTCTACCAACCAACAAATAGATAATGACAATGTGGTACACATGCACAATGGAATATTATTTGGTCATTAAAAAAAGAAACAAAATCATGTCATTTGCAGCAACATTAATGGGACTGGAGGCTATTATGACAAGTGGAATAAGGCAGGCACGGAGAGACCAGTTCACATGTTCACCTCATGGAGGTAGAGAAAGTAACAATAATAACCAGAGGCTGGGGAAGTTATGTGTGTGTGGTGGTGGGATGGGGGCGTGGATGAAGAAATGTTGGTTAATTGGTACAAACATATACTTAAAAAGAATAAATGATTTACAATGTTTTATAGCAAGAGAGAGTGACTATGTATTTCAAAATAGCTAGAAAAATAGACTAAATACTGACTGAATTATGCATTCCATGGATGTAGCAAAATATCACATGCCTTTCATACAAATACACAAATGTCATGTATGAATATATACAAGGGGACCCCAGAATTTATTTATAAAAAAGTGTATTTTTTTCTTTTATGTTTAAACTTCAGTCAACTTCCAAGTACTCTCCTTTTGTTGTACTATACCTATTGAGACACATTTTCCACGCTCAAAACATTTTTCAACTCATTAATTTTGATGTCTTTTAGTGCTTCTGCCATTTTTTGTTTCACCTTTTCCACAATGACAAAACGTTTCCCTCTGAGCACTTTTATTACCTAGAGAAACAAAAAAAGAGCTGCTTAGGGTGAGATTGAGTGAATAGGGAGGTTGGGGCATGGGGTCATGCTGTTTTTGGTCAAAAACTGCTGTAACATTCAGCATGGTGTGGGCAAGTGCATTTTCATGGTGGAAGAACCAGTCATCTGTTTGCCACAACCTAGGATATTTCTTTTGCAAATTGTGATGAAACTGTCTCAAAACTTCCAGATAAAATATTTGACCATCTGATCTGGAGGAACAAATTCAGAGTGTACTACAAGGGGCTTAACCTTCAAAAAAAAAAAAAAAAAACCAACGAAGATAATTATGGGGCTATTTGGACTGCCCCCACATATGTATGTAAAATATTAAGTATAGATTCAGATTTTTCTGATTTATATATTTTGGTATGCTTTCTCATAATTCATTGTATGTTATTTTTTTGTCACTTATTTTTTCATTTCTTGATCAAATGAAAATACTTTCTTGCTTAGCATCTGGAAACAACCACATATGTTTCAGTAGTGCTTTTTACTCTAAAATACTCTGGTTCAATAAACTTTTCCTTTTTGTTTTCCTAGTATAGAATCTCAATTATTACCATTTATCAGAAAATCTAACTATTTATTAATTTTCTGAGCAAAAACTCAAAATTTCTTCCACACAGATAAATAAAATATAGTTATGTGCAAATATTGACTAAGAGTTTAAATATTTGATCCTTTATATCTCATGTTGAAATGTGATTTCCAAGTTTGGAAGTAAAGTCCAATGAAAGGTGTTTGGGTCATGGGGGGCCGATTCCTCATGTGTAGATTAGTGCCTTTTCTGGGATAGTGGTACTGAATGAGCTCTCACTCTTTTAGTGCCTGAGAAAGTTTGTTTCTTGAAAGAGCCTGGCTTCTCTGCTCTCACTTTGTGCTTCCTCTCTTTTCATGTGATCTCTTCACATGCTGGTTCCTTCACCTTTTGCCATGAGTGGAAGCTTCTGAGGCCCTCACCAGAAGCAGATGCTTGTGCTATGGGTCTTGTACTAACTGCAGAACCATAAGTCAAACAGTCTTCGCATCATTATAAGTTACCCAGTCTCGGGTATCCTATAATTTATAGCAATACAAATGAACTAAGGAAGTATCATAAATCTGTATTCATTTACAGCTATTTTTCTTGTTTCATTACATTGAAATATTGTACTACCATTCGTGTCTTAGAATTTGAAGTTTAGAACCATAAGTGTATTCTACTGAAATGCAAAAAAATCTTCATATTCATTAGGGTGAGGTCAATACAAATGGATTTATATATAACTTTAAATTATTTCAATGCTTTTAGTGTCATATTAAGTATCTAGGAAACAAAAGCCCAGACTCTTTGTGTGAAAGGATTCCTATTTTTCCAAATCTTGGTAAGTTAAAAGGGAAAAAAAAATTTTTCAAAAACTATATTGTGCTAATATAAATCAATATAGTTAGCCAGATATCTAATAAATCAATAAGAGTTCTACTTACATTTTATAGGTAAAAGAAACATGTATATTGCTATTTCAATCGCTAATGCTGGAATGGAATTTATTATAAAAGGGATATCATCATTGTACTAAAATAAATTCATAAGTACTATTGAGTGTGCACTTAAACTATGATGTACGGAAGATGATCAAAAAACAAAGTGATTGATAATTTCCTTATAAAAAAATCAATATAAATTTACAGAAATGAGGAGAGAAAATAGTAGAGAGGTGATGGAGAATAAAGAAGAGAGTTGACAGAAAACTGTAGCAAGAGGCTGCCACTTTGTCAAAAGTCAACAAGTAAAAAAGTCCAACTGTTGGCAAAAATCAAAGGACATATTTTAAAAACTTTTAATAAAAATCACATTTTATATCCCAGGATCACAATTGTTAGCTATGTGATCTCTGCTGTAACTGTATCCTTTGTTCCTTTAGGTGAAAAAAAAAAAAAAAAAGAATATTCCAGTATCTGCCTCATGGGTTTATTGTGAGAATTGAATGTGCTAAGACATAAATCATTTAAATCATTTAGACTGATGCTTAGTAGATATTATATGAATTGGGTTTGACTACTTTTGTTTGTTGTTTATTTCCAACTGTTGATGTTGCCACATTTTAAACCCTTGCATTACCCTCAACCTTCAGTAAATCTGTCACAAATATAAATGAATTGCGTGACTAGTTGTGGTGGAGGCGGCAAATCTTGAAAAAGAGCTGCATAAACTGGCTTTGTTGGCTCTCTGCCAGAGAAAATAACAGAACTGAAACATGAATAGTAACATTTCATCAGTCAAAAACTCCAGATCTGAAGTTGACCTAATATAAGCTTCTGGTAATTTACAAATATTTAGAGGAAGGCTTTGGTCTACTCATCATATATAAGATGGTGTTATAAGACGATTGGTTCAAAATCTCAAAAAAGGGTGCTTTTGATTAATATCTATATATTTTTAAATTATGATTGTTCATTCAGTTAATTCAAGAAGCACATTGAGAATTTACAATGTCAACTTTAATGAGAAAAGATTTTTAAAATTCTAGTATTTGTAAAAAATCACAATGACCTGTGATATATTTTAAGATAGAGGTATTTGCCTAGCATCATATTTCTAACAACAAATTATAACATGGTGTTGACATCTTTACATTCATATACATTATACTGCATAATTTTAAAATATATATATAAAATGGTGTATACGCTACTGATTTTAGACATAATCACATTCTTTAAACAAATTATAACAAATATGAAAACTCAGAAAATTTTGTAAGTCTCCAAATTATCAGAATAATTTTTTTTTAAATAGACTAAAATTGTTTAAAAATTTAAATTGGTATGTAATAATTATTTATTTCTTGATTAAACATGCATGAATTAAAGAAATGAAAAGCAGCAGGCAAAATTTTAAAGTCAAGTCTCACCAAAACACGAGGGAGCAAAACTAAATTCACATTATACAATTTATTACTAAGAATTAATGAAGGTGAGTCATATTATTTTACAAGGCTAGTATATTCTCAATATTTAAACTAGATAAGAATAGATTAATAAAATAAAAATAAAATCACTACTGCATAAAACCAAAACACAATAATTATAAATTAAGAGTTATCAAATCAAATACATTAATGAAGAAAAATAATTTTAAAAATAATTTTTTTTGCATTTAAGTTTCAGGAATTTATCTACATTGTGTATATCATATATGCATATATATTTCTATATTATGCATATCCTAAATGTATACATGCATATATAATGATATATACATAATGCAATATGTATAAATACACATATCAATAAATTATAATTATATATATAATTATAAATTATAATTTCATTCCTAAATTTATTTATATCATTCTTAATTTATATTTTATATTTAAATATAAATTATAATTCAGGTATGCATGTTTTAATTTATATATGGTGTAAATTAAATAATATATACAGGCTGTATTATTAACTTTGGAATAAGAAAGTATAGCTTTAACTAGACAGAAAAAGAAAAGACATAATGAAACTGTTTATGAATATTAAGTTAAAATTTAAAGAATTCTGGAAAGAACACTGAGATGGCTGACTAGAAGTACCTGGCACTCACCTCTTTCAAAAAGAACCAAAAAAGTGAGTAGGTAACCACATGTCAAATAGAACATCTAAGAGAGAACACTGGAATTCAGCAGTAAAGTGACAAGGAGCCTCTAAGACAGAAAAGGAGAGAGAAGAGAAACACTGTTACTCACCTCTCATTTGCTTTCGTAATAATTCAGTCTTTAATAATTATAGAGCTTCTTTTTTAATGTCTTCTCTCAAGTTTTTAACCACTAGCAGTCCAACTCAGAACAATCATAAAAAAATTGGTGGATGAAAATGCTGATGCCTGGAGAAATTGATCCCAGCTTAGCCACAAAAACTTCGCCACCAACTAGTATATCCATCTGCTCTCCTAACAACACCGAGAAAAACTGATTGCTCATCCAGCAAGACACTAGGTATCCAAAGTGAAGAGAGTGCGTTTATGGATCTAAAGTGGACTATTCCATATCTGGTAAAAAACAATAGCAGCTACTATCAGAAGTAAACAAATTGTTCAACCTTACTTATGGAGGGCCCTTACTGCCCTAAAGTTCATTGTTTTAGCCCAACTACTTGGAGGATTTCATACCTATAAAATAAGAACTTGCTTACAATCCCCTTATGCTTTTCTTATATGGAACAAATATTCACACTGTAAAAACTAATCACCACAATAATGTATATTCAATATCTTGTCAAAATAATATTCTCACAAATTGTTTAACTGATACCTTTTATAAAGGTTTTATAACCTTAAAACAACCCTCATACTTAATGGTTCCAGTACAGCTGTCATCTCGCTGGTATAATAAATATGGTCTACAAACATTATATGAAATTAACTCTCTTTAAAAAAAAGACATAAAAGATCTCTAGTTGCTTTTGTTTTGGGGATTACAGTCCTAATAGCTATTGCTACTTCAGTAGCAGTTTCAGCTGTGGCTTTAACTCAAGGAGTCCACACTACCTTCACTAATCAGTTATCTAAGAATGTTTCTATAGTCTTAGCTACCCAAGAGATTATTAATCACAAGCTAGAGAACAAAGTTAATGCTTTGAAAAAAATAGTTCTAGCTATAGGACAAAAACTTGTGACTTTAAAAATTAGGTTGGCTCTTCGATGTTACTCTAAGTTTAAATGGATTTGCCCCACTCCTTTAGAGGTAAATACCTCTGTCCACACATGGGACAAAATTAAAAATCATATTCTTGGAATTTCAAATAATTTGGACTTGAGCATAGACCTTACGAAATTGCATCAGAAAATTCAAGACATAACAGTTGCTGAAAAGCAATTCTAGTCTACTAAATTGGCCAGTTCTATATTTAACAATTTTTCTTCATTCATTGATAAAAAATTATCAATGTCTATATTCATTAATGTGGAAATTTGTGGAGCAGTGATTCTTTTGTTGCTGTGTCTACTTCCAGTCATCTTCAGAGTGTTAAAGAAAAACAAATCTCAACTCAACACAGAGTTCTATGGTTTAGGGCTTAAAAATAAAAAAGGGGGAGATGTTGGGAACTGGCCATGGAGGCCCACTGAGCATTAGGGATCAGGAAGGGCCATTGACCCCGAGACCACTAGGATGTGTTCGGGAGCTGTTGACCCCATTCCCTCCCTCCTTTTCCACTTGGCACAAGCAACCAGGAAAGGCTCCTGCTGGGTCTAGCAGAGGACTCTGAAACCAGAACGTACACAGTTAACTTGGGAGTCTATTGTTCCCATTTTCCACAGTTTATGGTTTTTGCTTTTAAACAATTTAAGTTTAACTTTGAGTCACATTGAGGAGCCTTAATGTAAGTCACAGGTTCTCTTGATGTGATTTTAGAAATTTATAGATATAGGTTTTAGAAAATAGTTTATAGAGATTAAGAAAATTTTAATAACCATTTTATTATAGAAGTGTGGTTAGCTCAGTTTGATTTAGGGGGGGCAGTAAAGTTTAAATTAGGCTGGTTGGTGCTAGGAGAGTGTAAACATAGCATCAACTGTTTTATAGAAACCAGTTAGAATTAACATAGAATAGTAAAAGGTAATATATCATTATGTTGGTTTCAGGTATAAGTATTGAGCAATGTTATGTAGCTATAAACAATTAAGGGTACAAAAAAACTGGTTAACAATTTCATGCTTTTCTTTATGTTAAAAAATACATCTGCTTGAGAGTGAGGGGTGTCCTGTATGCACCTGGACCTGTTCATGTGAGAGGCACATGCTACCTTTTGTGTAACCACAACAACAGGAGTTCCTGTGATGATAACTTTGCAGAGTTTGGGGATAAAAGCCCCGGGATTACACCCATTAAATGGCTTCTACTCAATCTGAACAGTTGTCCAGTTTCTTTCTTTCTTCCTAATACCTATCCCTCCAGTTGAATCACTGACGCCATCATACCGCCAGAGACCCCCAATCCCTGCAGGGGCAGTACCCCCATACCTAGCCAGGATCAACTCAAAACTATGAGGGACTCCCTTTTGTTGAGAAAAGATAACTCCCCAGCAGTACACATTCATATCACAAGTTACTGCAGTCCTAGCCACAGGAGAATCCCTTGGCTCTCAGAGATCCTGAGACTAGTGTAAAGAACTTCATGGGATCTATGCAAGCTTTAGAGATGGAATTTACACTGGGTCCCACCCCTGGGACCCAAAGTGCTGCAGCATTATATCATTTTGAGAGCCTAGGCTCTTCAGACTATATGCTGCCACTAGTGCCACATGTACTACCAGAGGTCTCTAAAACAGGCCCACCTGATCCACATTTACCCTACCATTGCTCATGAATGTCCCTTGGTGGCTTGAGGTCTGACAAACCCAACCCAACACTGTCATCACTGCTTCTTGTGTGCACTGTCCAGGATCCCAAGTACTGGCCAACCTGACAACCTCATCTCTAGCAAAACCTCACCACAGCCTCCACTAACAATGATAGCCTAAGCCACCTAGAAGCTTGTAGATACAACTGACAATTATTATAGCTACAAAAATGATAAGGAAACTATATTACTATACCCAACCAAAATCAAAGCCATAATACCCTACCTAAACAATGTTATAGATATATCTATAGAAAAAAAACTTTTCTTACAAAAATCAATTCATAAAATTGGAAAAAGGCACCACTTATACCAGATGTACAGATGTCAATATATGACCACATGACACATGAAAAAGCAAGGAAAATGACACATCCAAATAAAAGCAATAATTATCTAGTAACAAATCACTAAGAAAAGGAAATATATGAAATGCCTGAAAAATAATTCAAAATAATAATCTTGAGCAAATTCAGCTTGATATAAGAGAATGCAGATAAACAATAGAAACAAATCAGGAAAACAATTCATGATTTAGATGAGAATTCAACAAAGAGATATATATAACAAATAAACATACAGAAATGCTGAAACTGAAGAATTGAATGAGTTAAATAAAAATATAATAGAGAGCTTCAACAATCAAGGAGAATAAAGAATTTCTAAATTTGACATTTGAAGGCAGGTTTTTTTGTTTTTGATTTTTTTAAAAGAAAAAGAACCCTATTTAGACAAAAAATTTAAAGAATAAATTAGAAAAAGAATGAAGAAAATCTACATGATACCATGACATATGGGTCATTATAAAGTGAGCAAATATTTGAATTACTAGAGGTACAGGAGGAGAAGTGATGGAAAGGTTATAGAAAACTGATGTAATGAAATACTAGTTGAATACATTCCAAGTTTTATAAATGATATACACATTCATTCAAGAGAACCTTAAGATCTCCAAATATATTCATTTCAAATAGGTTATGTTCAAGTCATATTATAGTTAAGCTGACAAAAATCAGAGACAAAGAGAGAATTCTAAAAACAGCAAGAGGAAAATGTTGAGTCATTTATAAGGGAATGCTCATCAGACTAACAGCATATTTCTCAATAGAAACCTTACAAGACTAGGAGCAAATGGATGATATATTTAAAGTGCTGAGGGGAAAATGAATTATTAGGGAAGAATATTATACCCAGCAAAGCTATCCTTCAGAAATTAACTAGAAATAAAGTTTTTCCCAAAGCAATAACTTAGAAAATTGATGACCACTAGACTAACCTTACAAGAAACACCTTAAGTGACTTTTCCATCTGGAAGCAAAAACATTAAATTTACCAAAATGGAAATGTAAAATTTACTGGTAGAACAGATACACAAATAAGAAAGAGAAAAAAGAAACATGAACACTAAAGAAAACCACCAAATTTCAAAGGATATTCAAAATTTCAGAAAAAAAATTAACAAAATGGCCGGAGTAAATCCTCACTTAACAATAACAAACTTGAATGTAAGCAGTTTAAATTCCACAATTAAAATATGTAGACTGACTGAATGAATTTATTTTTTTAAAAAAGACCCAACTATAGCTGTTTACAAAAACTCACCTTATCCCTTAAGACACACATAGACAAAAATGAAAGATGTGCTTTAAAAATCTACAAAAACAGAAATCAAAAGCATGAAGGATAACTTTACTTATAGTATACAAGATAAAATCTAAGTCTAAAATTATAAAGAGAGACAAATAATGTTATTATTAAATGACGAAGACATCAATTCAACAAGATTATATAATAATTGCAAATAAATATGCACCAAATACTGGCAAACCCAGATATATAAACCAGATATTGTTAAAATTAAAGTGAGAGGTAGATTACAATATAATATTATTGACTTCAACAACCCACTTTGAGCACTGAGCAGATAATCAAAAGAGGAAAATCAGTAAATAAATACTGGACTTAATCTGAATTATAGATCAAGTGTATCTAACATACATTAGCAGAACATTTCATCCAACAGCTGCAGAATACATATTCTTTTCAAGAACACATAGAACATTCTCCATAAGAGATCATATGTTAGGCCACATAATAAATATCAACAAATTAAAAAATAGAAATCATATCAAGTATATTCTCAGACCAAAATGGAATAAAACTATAAGTCAATACACTAGAGGAATTTTGAAACTGTACAAATAGATAGAAGTTAAACAACATGCTCCTGAATGACAATGAGTAAATGAAGAAATTAAAAAAGAATAAAAATGAAAACACAACATTTAAAACCTATAAGATACAATAAAGTCAACACAAAAGGGAATTTTATACCAATTAAGGCAGTGCTAAAAGGGAATTTTTTTACCAATAAAGACCTATATTTAAAAAATTAAATAGATGTCAATTAAATAATCTACCAGTGCTCCCCAAGGAACTAGAAAAGTAAGAACAACCCAAACCCATATTTAATCGAAAGAAAAAATAAGACTGATCAGAGCTGAACTAAACAAAAGAAAGACTATAAAGATAATATAAAGGATAAATTAAATGTAAAAGGTTTCTTGAAAAGATAAACAAAACTGATAAACCACTAGCTAGAGTAACCAAGAAAAAGAGAGAAGACTCAGATAAAATAAGAAATAAAAAGGAAACATTACAACTGATACCACAGAAATAAAAAGAATCATTAGAAATCATTATGATCAATCATATGCTAACAAATGGGAAAACTTAGAGGAAATAAATTCCTAGGCACATATAAACTACCAAGGTTGAATCATGAAGAAACAGAAAACTGGAACACATCAATAGTGAAAAACAAGATTCAATCAGTAATGAAAAAAAAAAAAAAATATCACCCTGTGGAGAAAAACCCAGGATCAGATAACTTTACTACTGAATTCTCACATACTCTTTTTTTAGATTAAAAAATGCAGTTTATTTAATAGCAAATTAGAAGAGAGAGAGAGATAAAGAGGAGATTCACCTCCCCAAGGTAGGAGAAGGGGCCAAAACCAGGAAACATAGCACAGCCATAGCTCAAAGGGCAAATGGTCACACCAGAGTATAGCAAGGCAATGGCAGCAATGGTCTGGCAATGGTCCCTAATAATCTTTCCAAGAACTAACACCAATTTTTCCTAACTCATTTTATAATTCCAACATTACCCTCATTCCAAACCAGATAAAGAAACTAGAAAAAAAAAAGTAAACTATAGACCACTTCTTTTATCACACTTCTTCAACATAGCATTGGAATTTCTAGCCTCGCAATTAGGCAAGACATGTTCTCACTTATAAGTGGGTCCTGAACATTTATCACAATATTACAAGAGAGGGATTGGTAGTAACAAGTCACTTCCAGGAGAGGGGGCTGGACACTTATCATGACTAAGGGTACCTGATCCTAAACCTGGGAAAGTGAGGACCAATTGGAGGCCCAAACTTTACCCGCCCTGCACCTAGACTACTTATGTACCTAATTCTGATTTGTATTCCACATCTTTATAATAAAATAAAGTTTAAAGGGGGGGGGCGAATCCAAATTAAAAAAAAAAAGCTGAAAAAGTAATCAATAAAGCAGTCTCATTTACAATAGCTGCAAAAATACTTAGAAATAAATTTAACCAAGGAGTTTAAAGACCTTTACAGCAAAATCTACAAAATACTGATGAAAGTAATTGAAAAGGACACAAATAAATGGAAAAACACCTCATGCTTATGGACTGAAATAATGTAGTTAAATGATTATACTACTCAAAGCTATCTATAGATATATTGCAAATCTCTATAAAATACTAATGTCATTCTTCACAGAAATAGAAAATATCCTAAAATTTTTATGGAACCACAAAAGACCCCAAATAGCCAAAGCAATACTGAGCAAAAAGGACAAACGTGGAAACATTACATTATCTGACTTCAAAATATACAACAAAATTGTATTAACCAAAACAGCATGGTCTTGGTATAAAAACAGACACATAAACCAGTGGAACAAAATAGAGAACCCAGAAGTAAATTCACATACATACAGTCAATTAATTTCTACAAGTTGCTAACAATATACATTGGGTAAGGACACCCTGTTCAATAAATAGTGCTGAAAAAACTGGATATTCAAATGCCAAAGATTGAAGCTAAACCATTATCCCTTACAATATATAAACACATATTTATATTGCAATATAAATCAGGTCAAAATGGATGAAAGACTTAAATGTAAGACTTGAAACTATAAAACTCCTACAAGAAAACAGAAGAAATGCTTCAGGACACTGGTCTAGGCAAAAATTCTATGGTTAAGACTTTAAGTGCACAGGTAACAAAAGCAAAAATTTAAAAACATAATGTGAATATTGTAAGCTAAAATGCTTCTCCACAATAAAGGAAATAATCATCAGAGTGAAGAGACAACATATATAATGAGATAAACTTTTCATTCAACAAGGAACTAATATCCAAAGTATTCGAGGAATTCAATGCAATAGCAAACAAATAATTTAATTTAAAAGTGGGCAAAGGATCTGAATAAACATACAAATGGTCAACAAATATATGAAAAAAATATACAACATCCCAAATCATCAGGGAAATGAGACTACAATGATCAAATAATCAAAACTACAATGAGACATCAACTTACCTCAGTTAGAATAACTCTTACCAAAAAGACCGAAAAGTTTAAATGCTGATGAGTATACAGAGAAAACAGAACTTTTATACATTGCCCATGGGAATGAGCATTAGTACGCCCATTATGAAAAACAATATAGAGGTTTCTCAAAAACATAAAAATAGAACTACCATATGATCCAGCAATCTCACTACTGTTTAGTCAAAGGAAAAGAAATCATTGTGTTAAGTGATATCCACACCCGTATGTTTATTGTGTCTGCACAGTATTCACAATACCTAAGATATGGAATCAACCATATGGAATGTCCATCAGTGAATGAATGAGCAAAGAAAATGTGCTAAGTATACCTACTAGAATACTATTAAAAAATAAAAAAGAACAAAATCCTGTCATTCACAAAAACATAAATGAGCCTGGAGGAGGTAACTTTAAGTAAAATAGGTCAGGCACACCAAGATAAATACCACAAGTTCTCACTCATATGTGAAAGCTAAAACAATTTTTGAGCTCTTGAAAGGAGAGAGTAGAATTGTGGGTACGAAAGGCCAAGACATGTGGAGGGAAGGGGGAGATGGGGAGAGGATGGTTAAGGGTTGAAATTTTACTTTTAAGCAGGAAGAATGACTTCTGTCATTCTGCAGCAATGTAGGATGAACATGGGTAAGTTTAGTTTTTCATATATTTTCAAAAAGCTAGAAGAGAAGGTTTTGAATGTTCATCACACCACGAAATAATAAATGGTTCAAGTTATCAACATAGTAGTTGCCCTGATTCGTTACTACACATTGTATACATATATGAAAATGTAACTGTGTATCCCATAAATATGTACAATTATTATTTTTTCAACCAAAAACAAACAAAAAAAGAAATGAGTTCTTATTAGACAGCATCTTATGAAGATATTTGAATTTTTGCATTTTTTTCATAAATAAATTAAATTTTATTGTTAAAAACATTTTAATTTCTAAAGTCACCATAAATAAGCTTAAAGGAAAAATGAAAACTAGGTGAAAATATTTTAACAGATATAAGAAAAGTATGCTAAAAAGTTTAAATTCTCAAAAAATGGGACATAAAATAAAGATTATTAATAGATAGCCTAAAATAGTCAAATTTGGAAGAATTTAAGTAAATGTTTAACCTTCATGGCAATTACAGATACAAAATGAGATAACCTACTATGTTGGCATTAGTTTAATGTAAATGTTTATTAAAAATAATGGTTAGTAAGAGTGAAGAACCTCTTATATAGTAAGAAGCTAAAATGGTAAAATGTTTTTGGAGGTCAATTTGAACAGTACAATTCAAATGAAAATACATGCAGCCTAAGAATAAAAATGATAGCTTAGGACTTTTCCTAAGAAATTTACACAAATTAAGTTCTGTAAAGTATATTCATTATTATAATTGTTTGCAACAACATAATATCAAAGATAATGTCATTGTGTATCTAAATCAGAGAAGAAATACATACCATGTGGATTGTTTTACTGATATATGTACGTCTTTGTACCTTCAAAGATGAAACCGTAGAAAATAGTGTTGAGAGAAGTAGAACTTTAATAAAGGTCAATATTCTGAAATACTAAATGTAAACTACTCTTTGAACATTTACAGAATTGTATATATGGTATGTTATGTACAATGTATGCTGTATTTATACATATCCAAGTTTCCAAATGCATAGAAAAAGGCTGAGGACAACATCAAAGTGACATCAGTGGTTACTACTCTCAAGGAATAGGAGTCAAATTTATATGGAGAACAGTGTTTACAGTTTTACAGAAGAAAAATTATTTGACATTTTACTTGTATTATTAAAATAAAAACTTTAGATTAGCTTTGCACTTCATAATCACACACGCACATGAGCATGCACATGCACTCTACATTTTTACATATCTGCATCCCTACTTAACATTGTCATAATATTTTACATGTTCCAAACAAAATGTATGTATGTACTAATTTTGTAAGTGTTTATTGAATACATAGGATGTACCAGACACTATTCTTGTCACTGAGGATATATCAGAAATTAGGTGAAAAAAAATTCTGCTCCTAATGAGTCTACATTTCTAATATTTAATATAAATAAATGTGTGTGTGCAGGAAACCTGGTCTGCCGGACACCAGCTCCAGTCAAGTTCAGGGTACCCCAAAGGTAGAGACAGTGTCGGCAATTGGGGAGAAGAAGAGAGAAAGAGAGAGAGAGAGAGAGAAAGAGACTAGACTCCAGTCTAGTGCAGAAGCAATGTGTGTTATTGGGAATTACAACAGGTCTTTTATACACAAAGTCAGATGTGGGAGGAGCGTCCCCCACCCACCAGAAACCTTAATCCATGAAAACTTAATCAATGATTGCCTTTAAACCCTTTTCATATGATAATCTTAAAATCCCATAACAAAGGATAACCTAATCTGTGACTGACATATTCTATAAACCTTTTTCATCCTAAGCTGATTGATTTATGCCAAGTTAAACAATTTTATAGAAGCTTAAGTATTTACTTTACAAATGAAAGTGGCCCATCCCAGAATGTTTGGAATGTGGCCCAGTCCAAAGTTCACAGTGGACTACCTGCAAGTAACCCAACCGCATTCTTTCAACAAAACGGCTGTCTTCTAAAACTGTATTCTACAATTTACACCTTCAATAAATCCTAAGAACATGACCCAGAAGCCTGTGACCAATACTAAGGCTCTTAGATGTGACACGACTTTGAATTATAAGTTGTGTGAAAGCCAAAACTGCAGTTTGTGGAAGAATGGGAGCAATGAGCTTCTAAAGTTAGCTTGTGTTCATCCCAATCTCAGAGTTTCTATGTTTTGAGCTCACAGGAGCTTAATCTGTTTAGTGCTGAGTAGAAAGGGGGAGGAAATGGGGTCAATAGCTCCCAAACGCATCCTAGTGGTCTCAGGGTCAACAGCTCTTCCTGATCCCTAACGCTCAATGGGCCTCCGTGGCTGGCTCCCAACACTGGTCTAGGTTGAATCTATTAATTTGACTATTTTTCAGAGGTCAAATTGACTCTATTGCTCATGAGTCAACTATTATAACTGGTGTTTTCCCCACTTTAGTTTCTGAAAGTGATTTAAAAACAAAATGAGAAAGAGTAAACAAATTTTTGTAGCTAGGCTTGGAATTTTTGTTTGTATCACTCCACTGAAAAGAGACCACTCATTTCTGCTATTCTAATCTACAGAATCATTGTAACATACAGCTGCTGTTCAGATATCTTCTACCTATTAAAATAATAAATTGTCTCTGGTTGTCTAATGCTTTCTCCTCAAAGATGTATATACATAGATAGATGCACAAACATATGCACATACAGATTTAGATAGATGATAGATATGACAGATAGATAGATAGATAGATAGATAGATAGATAGATAGATAGATAGATAGACAGATAATTTCTGGTCATTACTTTTCAAGTCTGTGAAATTCCCAAAAAAGAAGTTTGAGGAAATCAAAGATAATATTGTGATGATAAAAGTAACTCCATTAAGCCCAGTGATGTTTTATTGCAGCATACTTTTCTGACCATGAACTCTAGCGATCCTGGTATACTCACTGGTGGGATAAAACTTCATGACTTAGAATCATTGATTTAGAGATTCTTCTTCTAAATGAAAAATGAAACCAAATATCATCATAATTCTTGTGCATGCTGAGTTCCCTACATACTATTTTCTCTAATGATACTTATTTCACAGGATAATATTTTAACCACAAATACTTAAAAAATACAAGGACAAGCACACAGAATAAATAGATGATTCAACTAGGTTTAAGAAAATCAGGGTTTGGAGAATTTTGTTGAAGCAGAAAGTACTTGATCTATCTAAAAATAGATTTATTTAAGTCGGATTTATTTTGACACACTAAGCGAAGCATTTATGAATATCAACACATTCTCCTCTGCTTAACTCTCACTTGTTATCTTCATGGTCTACAGTTTGTTTGTCCCATTCCCCCCACTCCACCCCCTTTTCCTATTCCAATGCAGGCAGGTAATCAGGACTGGGCTCTGTTTTTTGTTTTATTTTGTTTTTGTCAAGGGGAAGGCATACTGTATGGCAAAAAAGCAAAAAGCAGCTTCCTTTTTTTCTGGAAGCTTTTATTAGAACTAAGAGGATTCAAGTTATGAGGAAAAATATTTGAAAGAAACAAGAGAAGGTGAAACGGTTTTCCACCCTATACCAAATGCTATTGTAAATAAAAACTTCCTGGCCAAGAAGAAAGAGGAAATGGGATAAGGAGTGCTGTGTGAGAAATGGTTCAGAAATACATGAGCTCCCTGTTCCATGCAGAATTATCTGGTAGCCAAATGTAGTACATTTGGACGGATATTACCATAGATAGCCTTACTGAATTTTCCATACCCCAGGTGTGAGAATGAAACAGCAGAAATAAGCCTATAGTCTCCAAAGTGTGGTGAAGAAATGCTGTAAATACTATTCCTTGGTTCAAGCATGGCCCAGGAGTAGATCAGAGAACCACACGTGAAGCATGTCTCATATTGGCATATTCTGACAGTCTAATATGAGAGACGCCTTCAAATACTTTATACTCTATGCATATCTAGCCACAGTAGTGAGGAAGAGGTGTGCATAATTTGGGGCTGAAATGTCTGAAGTTAATGTTTCCTGGTAACCTCACAGGCTGGTGATTGAAATTTCACAACTGAATTTGTGAAGTGAGGGACTATCTTGGTGTGAAAAATCTAATCTATTTTAATCAGCATAAAGTAGAATTCCTTTATTGCTTTTTCATTTTTTTTAGTTTAGGAAATATAGTTTTTTAGAAAGTAAATTAAAGAGAGAGAGAGAAAGAGGAGATTCACCTCCCCAAGGTAGGGGAGGGGGCCAAAGCTTAAAAAAACATGGCCTGGTCAATTCCTTCATTCTTAACGTTAAGAAAATTGAACTAAAATAAATTTTGATTAGATTTTAAATACTTCAGGATGAGTCTGAAACTGTGATTTAAAATTTAAGGCATTTCAATTCATAATATTGCTCAATATGAAATGTAGTATCCTTAATAAATTAGATATCAATTTAAATATTTAAAATTTCCTATGTTTTCTACATGCATTAAAAATTATTTGGGAATTTGAAAAGGAGATTTTAATACATATATTATAATAATAAAAGAGAAACTTTTGACTGTAGTCCTAGTAACGTTACTTGTCTGAAATACTCTCAAATTCACCCTGAAACAAAAATAAAGCACATAACATATCTGAGTAACCAAAAGAGATTTTAGGAAGTCTTTGCTTTTGAAATCCCATATTCTTACCTCATTGAAGGGCCCAAAAGTCCCCTCTCAAGGACTATTAATTTTAATTATACACACACACACACACACACACACACACACACACGTAATAAACTTGATTATTGGCATTAACTTCCCAGAGCAAATATAACCATTTTAAGGGAAACTATAAAGAGTAAGCTCAAGAACTTGAAAACTGTAACTGGTCGGATCCACTCAGTGTAAAACAGTGTCTCCTCCATTCACCTGCACCTTTGGTTCAAGCCTGGCGGGGCGGAGCCATTTCTTTTCAAACACTGTAACAAATTTAATTATTTCAATCCTCTGTGGAGATAGCAACCGACGAATATAATGAGACAATCAGTGTGATACTATAGTGTCCCATGCTAGTTCTTCAAATGGACCCATACGTTTTACTTTTCCTGTCCCAACTGCTTAATATAGTTATTTATATTTAGTTTTTTAAGAGATGAAAGAATGGTTGGTCTAAATAAACGCTGAGTTTTATGTATATCATTAATATAGTTTTTATATCTTTCCTTTATTATAAATATTATTGATTCAATTAGAATTCATTGAATTAACTGAAGAATTCATTGAAGTGGGTTTGAAGTAAAAAACTTTTTTATTTTTTAAGCATTTAGTTTTTGAAGTTTGTTAATTAATGTAGTAATGCAATCTTTTTTCCCATTTGTATAGGGTATTATGATACTTAGATGATTTACCATATTCTTCTGAATGTTAAGAATTTTTAAAAAATTATCAGGCTACATGTTGAAACTATTTCAGTATGAATAGTTGGTAGAAATCATGTAACCTTGTCATATATTTTATATCTTACTTTTCCTGAACTCAGGTCCAATGGATGACGTTTTCTGCTTGAATCCCCAATGTCATAAAGAAGTTGACATTTTCAAACTTGAAGTCACCAACACATTCTCCTCTCCTGATCTTTTCAGTAACTCCTCATATTTTCTCAATCTCTGTCAACAATTTCCAGGCTGCCTTTGTCCAATATTTTGGAGATACTTTCATTCATTCATTATATTCTGTAGAGAATTTTATGAAAATACTTCCAATCTTTGTTCCCTCTGACTCTATTGTGGCTTTGGCTTCTCACACCTGGCAACCCAAGAATTGCTTACTCAGACTGCCATTAGGCATCTCTCTAGGACTGTGCTGCCATATTATCCTATATAAACTTCTTTCATAAGGTGAGTCCTCCTCAAAAGCTTCCAATGACTCTTTTTCTGTCATGTTCAAAGCTACTCATGTGACCTCTAGCGTTCTCTAGTCACAGCCACATGTAAGATCTTTTCTCCCTTTTTTATAAAACGTGCAAAGCCATTATAGTTTTTAAAATTTTACACATTTCCTTCTTCCCTGTGAGTTGTCCTTGAACCACATCTGTTCTACCACAATTCTAACACAATTCTTTCTTTAAGACTTGACTCACAATTAAAGTCTTCTACATTATTCCTGACCATCGCACCATATTATTCAACCCTTCCTATTCCAAACTATAAAGCAAATGGTTTTACCACACATGCCCCACTTAGTCTGAAAGTCTTCTATTTTCACATTTAGAATAGACTATAAACTTCTTGAAGCAGAGAAATGTCTTATATGAATATGACAATAATAATAAATAAATCATATAACATTTATATTTGCTTTAGGTATGTGTATTATCTTTTATGTCTTGTAAAACTCAACAAAATAGATGTTTTTATAATTATTCCCATATTATAGATGAAACATAAGACATAAAGAGATTTAATAATAGAATGCAAAAACAAGAAAATGCAAATATTGAATGGCAGAGACTACATTTAAACACAAGGTGCCTGACTTCTGTGCCTCTGCCCTTAATTATGACCTTAGGTTACATTCTTATCTCCCATTCACCCAACACAGATCTCAATATAAGGGACTTAATCCTCAAAATATTTTTCATAAAATGAATCACAGATCCTGAAATAATCAGTAGTATTCTTTAAATGTCTTTTATGTCATTTAAACTGCCTCTCACAATGAGATACCTCATAATCTCTGGGATTTGCGACTGTTTCTTTACATCTTTACTTTTCCCTTCAGCTGCATGAATAATTTTCCAATAACCCACACAATTTTCTTACTGCAGGTTTAATGAAACCAGCAAAGCTAAAACATCCCGAGTGCTCAGCAGTGACAGTGTCAGTAAGCAATTAATCTCCAACAGTTCACCTACCATGTATGAACTTCAGAGCTCAATTCAGCCCCTCACATGAACTCTATGTCCTAATTCTCTCCTGGAGGAGAAAGTCTATAAGCCCAAAACAGACCACCAGGAAAATAGTAAGAAATAAATGATGGAAATAAAAACATAGTTTTTCATCTGTGAAAAAAAGAAGCATTTTTTTTTAATGGAGAAAAATAATTCTGATCTTGGAACTTTTCTGATTGGTTGGTTTTAAACTTGTCTCATTTTCACCTTCTGCAAAATAGGTTTAATATTTGTGCAATGCAGAAAGACATTTTAGGACTTTAATTAAAGCTTATAAAACATAGAGGGAGTCTTTTTGTAATTACCTTGCCATTCACCTTTGCCATTTAACTTACCTCAAGGGAGCCATGGCTTTTATCGGTTGCAATATAAAAGAAAACCACAGAACACTATGTGATGTAATTGTGGAAAGGATTTTATACAGCCGTAAATAAGCAGCAACATAAGGCAGTGCTCGGCAAGATGAAACTCCAAGCATAGAAATGCAAAAATAAAGCACCAGACTTTGTCACCGTGTCGGCTTCTACTCTTAGCCCATTAGAGTCTTTTCTCAAGAGAACACTGCCAGAGTGATCCTTTAAAAATATAAGACCAATACTGGCATTCTTCTCAAACTCCTCAGAGTCTCCTGTCTCGGTGAAAATAAAAGCCAAGGACTATACAGGAAGTCACCCACAAGAATTTGTACTCTTTGGCCCTTCCTTATTCCTCTGACCACACATCCTATTCTCTATCAGACTGGCATCTTTGCCAAGAAGTGCCCAGCTCATGAATTCTCCACTGGCTCTTTCCTATGTCTTATATGCTCTTTCCAAATCTCTGCATGACACGTTCTCTTCATCTCTCTCTCAGACTTTCACACAAATGGCACCCTGATGGTGAGGTTATGTTTGAGCTCCCTATTAACAATTATACCCCAATATTTGCACCCTTTGTGGTAATAATTTTTATTACCACAAAGTAGACTACAGATTTCAATTGTTTATTACCTGTTTCTCCTTTTTAGGCTGTAAGCTCCATAAACATAAGAATATTGAGTTTTCTTTTGTTTTGTTTTGTTTTGTTTTTTGAGTTGGAGTCTCACTCTGTCACCCAGGCTGGAGGGCAGTGGTTCACAGCCTCCACCTGCTGGGCTCAGGCAATCCTTTTGCCTCAGCATTCTAAGTAGCTGGAACTACAGGCATTGCCACCATGCCTGGCTAATTTTTTTATTTATTGTAAATCTGAGGTCTTGCCAAGTTGCCCAGGTTGGTCTCAAACCTAAGGTTTCAGGCAGTCCTCCTACCTCCGCCACTCAAAGTGCTGGGATTATAGGAGTGAGCCACCGTGCCTAACTATGAGTTTTTAATTTACTGATTTATTTGCAGCATCTAATGCTATCACAAAGTTGGTTTGTTGAGATAAAAATCTCTTGGATGAATAAATGAGATTAAAAAATGTAGTTTTCAGAATAGAAGTGAGGCAGTAAGAAACATAGTCATTCAGAGATTTTCTGCAGGGATAAAAATGCCCAGGTATATTTATAGTGAAAATCCCAGTTTACATACATATATTATTTGTTATTATATTAAAAATAATAAGATTAGTTAGGTTATTAGATAAGTTAATATTGATTTAAAATATTTGGATATGTAAAATCTTATCCAAATTATGGAAAATAGTATAGGAAAAGGTTGCCCATACTTCTTGAGAGAAGTTGCCAAGAAAAAAAAAAACATTTTTTAAAACTAGGATATTCCGCATTGAACTACCACTCCGGTGTCCCTTTTCCCTGACTTTTTGTTCACGCCTCAGTGAAAAATAGGAGGGGGGGAGAGAGAGAGAAGCCACAGGAAAAAAATAAAGATTTATATAAATATATTAATATGAATATAATATATTAAGATGAATATAAATATACTGCTATAAAAATCATATTAAGAGGAGTTTTAGTTGAAGCAAATCTTATTTTGATTTAATAGATACTTAAATTATTATTTTGATTTAATAGATACTTAATAGATACTTCCACTAAATGGAATATAAATATATGTTACTTGGTAAACAATTAGCAACTATGAGGATCTTAATTTTATTCTTTATTATTCAAATAATGCCTGGAATATTACTTTTACGTCTAGGTGTCACTATGAAAAATATCAGTGTGTAAAGGAAAAAGTGATTTGGTTTTGGCAGAATTTCAAATAATGCCATAGGAACATAGACTTAAAGAAAAAGTAGGGCCGGGCCGGTGGCTCATGCCTATAATCCCAGATTGGGAGGTCGAGGTGAGAGGATTGCCTATGCCCACGGGTTCGAGACCAGCCTAGGAAACTTGGGGAGGCCTCATCTCTACAATAAATAAGTAAATAAATAATTAGCCGGGCATGGTGGCGTGTGCCGGTAGTTCTAGCTACTTGGAAGGCTGAGGCGAAAGGATTACCTGAGCCCAGCAGGTCGAGGCTGCGGGGACCGTGAGTGTGCCACTGCACTCCAGTGTAGGTTACAGAGTGAAACTCCTACTCAAAAAATGTAATAAATAAATAAATAAATAAATGAATAAATAAATAAAATTAGGAAAAGGCAAAACTCCATTAAATGCGTTTATCTATCATAAAAAAAAGATAAACTAAACTTTTTTTGCTTGTGCCCAAAGCAATAGACAAGGACTAGACAAAAAACAGCATCAATGCAAAAAAAAAGAATTTGATGAGAGAATTTTCTGGACTGAAAAGGCATGACAGGGAGATAGTGTATATTTTCTTATATGTTCACATACAAAATGGTTGAGTATGAGATGGGAAATATTTGAACAGAAATTCAGGGATCAGAACAATGCATAATAATTCTGCCACATTCATGAAATAGTTTTAATTTCTTTTAATACAACTTATCTGCATAAAATTATCAATAATCAAAGCAAGACTCAGAGGGAGAAAATTGCCATGTCCAGATTTCTGAGTTGCCTAAGAGCAAATTTACAATTCTAATACAAATTATATTTATTTAGAAGGTTATAAAATTTAGAGCTATTTATCAAATTCTATAAAATGCAATAATCTTTCCATTTATTTTTGAAAATTTATCCTAAATTATTATATATTGTGTATAATATGCAATAATTTAGCTATAAACCATTTATATTTCTAAATTTAGAGGATGGGTTAAATAACTCATGATATATCTAAGTATTTGACTAATTAGTTGCTCAAGTGATGTAACAGAAGTAAATTTCATGGCATATAAAGATGTATAGCCTATATACACTATTAAATTTTAAAAACAGGCTGGACTTGGTGGCTCAACCTGTAATCCCAGCACTTTGGGAGGCCAAGGCGAGTGGATTGCTTGAGCCTGCACGTTCGAGACCCACCTGGGCAACTTGGCAAGACCTCGTCTCTGCAATACATTAAAAATTAGCCGGGCATGGTAGCGCACACCTGTAGTTCCGGCTACTTGGAAGGCTGAGGCAGAAGGGTCACCAGAGCCCAGCAGGTCTAGGCTGCGGTGGCCGGGAGCGTGCCATTGCACTCCAGGCTGGGCGACAGAGTGAGAATCCAACTCAAAAAATAAATAAATACATATATACATACATACATATAAAACTTGTTGTAGTGCTCCATTGTGTAACATCACTTAGCTGATTTTTCATAACTAATGAAGAGAAAAGTTCTTCCAAATACATTAAATGTTGACATTTTAAAATTAGGTAATTTGTCACATTCAAATCTCAGCAATTACAGATACTGAAAATTCATGTACTTTTTCACTTTCCTACCTATTTTATAGTATATAATTTGTAATTCTATTGCATCATTCTAATTAAATCATTGTAAAAATTAGCTTATATATTAATTCATTAACAAATGCTAAGTGTATATGGTGTGCCACCTATACGCTTTATGTCATTTTACACACACACATACATACACACAGAGGAAAAAGATAAAAAATATTTACAAAAACATTGACAGTGGTTATCTTGGGATAGTGAATTATGGGTGGCTTATTTAATTTTTAAAATTATTTTATTTTAAAAAATAAATGTAGAATTTTTATTTAGTTATGTTCAAAGTGAAATAAGAAAGAAACCACTTGTCATTTTTTTCCCTTACCTTTTCACATTTAGTTGTTGACCAAATCATGGTGATTCTACCTTCAAAATATTTGCAGAATTATTTCCCTCCCCTGAATTTTAAAAGACTTCTAATGGTTTGTTTTCTAGATTCATTGCCCTAAATGACGTCTCCAATGTAACTATTTAAAATGCAATTTGCTGCAATTTGGCAAGATATGCTATACAGAAGGAAAAATAAGAGAAGGTGGTGGACTTCCATGTTTGAAAAATAGAGCCCAATTTCTTGGATCATGCATTGATCAATAGTGTTCTTTCCCTCCACTTATGTTGTAGTTTTTGGAGCTGATTGCCAATAAAGACATAGAGATATAGAGATCATTTAATATGAATACGATAATATGCTAAGATTTTTGCCTCATTTATCTGATTTTTCTATTTTATTTTCTATTTTATTTTATTTTATTATAGAAATGTGGGGTACAAGCAAGGATTAACTACATAGATAGGCTGCGTGCAGGTGAATTTTGGCTTCTAACTGACCATCTTTCCCTGCTACCCTTTGTGTTGTCATGTGTCTCTCAACCTCCTCTCTCCTTTGTCTCTCCCCTAGCTACGTCCAGAAACTCCTGATATCTCCTTTGTGCTCATGTGATTATTGTTCAGGGCCTAGATTTCTACATATGAGGACATGCAGTATTCGGTTTTTTATTTCTGTGACGGATCACATAATTTGATGGTCTTCAACTCCATCCAATTTGCTGTGAAGTCTATGATTTTGTTCTTCTTTATGGTTGCATAGTACTCCATTGGGTAACAACATTTAGCTGATTTTTCATAACCAATGCAGATAAAATTTCTTCCAAATACGTTAAAGATTGGCATTTTAAAATTAGGTAATTTGTCACATTCAAATCACTTCTCAGCAACTACAGACACTGAAAATCCATGTACTTTCTCACTTTCCTACCTACCTATTTTATAGTATATAATTCGTAATTCTGTTATGTTTCTAATACAAGTTATTGAAGTAAAAGTAATGGCTTCTTTAATCTTTCTAGATTACTTCATATTGACATTTGTTTCAACATTATATTTAGTACAAAGTTATCTAGACAAAAGGCCTCTAAAATAGTTCAGAGTGTGATTAATTTTTTAATTGAGCATATTGGTTTTACTGGTTTGTTATAGATTGATATGTCATATTTACAAAGATAAAGTCTAGTATTTAGTTATACTTAATCATTGTTTTAGGATAAAAATGAAGCTTGTTGTATCATACATTTTAGTTACATGTGCTATTCTTCATATTTTTTGCATTATTCTGAAAGATTTCCATCAGTACTTCTCTATAAGAAAGACTTGTTTACAACTTTATGGTAGTTATTTTTACATGTAAGATTTTATTTATGTGGAATCAACTAAGGAATATGACGTCTTTTAGTTTCCATATGGTTTACTTAGTTCAACTACATTAGGTTCTTCATGATTTCTACCAAAAACAATATTAGGGAACACCATCACCTGTTTGTCTTATTCCTCTCATAATTGCTTCTCCCAAGAAAGACAAATTTGTGAAATTGTCTCAGAAGGAACATCTGGTCCAATATACATATTTTAAAATAATACTGAGAGACTAGAAGCACCAATAAGGGATTTTGTAATAAGAGAAACATGTTGCTTGATATTTACTTTCAGTTTCCAAACAAAACACTATTTATTAATTTTTATTACAATATTTATTGAAACAGGCATTTTCTTCTTTTCGGTATTAGCCTAGAAAAATGGAACTTTCTTTTATTGTTGCTTACAAATTAATATGCTGCAGAAGATGTATTGAAAGCTTATTTTTAAGAGCATACATTGAAAGCATAGCCATGTGTATATACCTGACCGAATTTACTAGTATCTAGGCAAGTAGTTTACTCTTGATTCTAATAATTTTTCAGATTCTAAAAATTGAATCTCACCGTAGTCAATCCCATAAGGACATTATTATCATTGCATTTTTTAAACCGTAACTATGTTAGTTGCTTAATTGGCTTGTATATATAGAAGCTTCATTGATCTCAAAATGAACACAACATGGAAGAAAATGGATCCGAAATGAATTATTTTTCTGTGTAAATGGAGATAGCCTTTTTCTATATACAATGAATAAAACAGAATATTTGACATTATTAATTTATCTTACTAGTAACATTTTATTATTAATTATACAATGCAAGCAGAAATAATTTACTGAAACTCCTTTTTAAGATAACTACCTTTAGATGTCTATTTTTTAAACTTTTTGCAATATCAGTCTTTAAATTAAGACAAATAAGGTTTCTAAATTCAACCGCAAACCTACTTAAATTATATTCAACACTAACCCACTTACCCTTTTTTGCAAAGTCTGATATGAGTTAAAATTGGATATTTTTTTCCAGCATACATTCACAGTACACAGAGAAACATACATACACAAACATCACAAACACAGACACAAACATTACTTCTACACTGCACATACGTACACATACACAAAAATGCACACAGACAAAAATACCACATCTACACACATTCGTACACCCTATACATACACATCTACAGACTAGATATAATTTCAGTGATCAGTGGTCTCCCACAAGGCCTTTGGTTGGCCTGTCCCCAGTTATTGATTTTTTTGCTATTTCATTTAGACCAGAAGGAAATAGGTAGTGATTCAATTTCCCATTACTCCATTTAGAAGTAAGGAATTAGTGTCATAGTGAAGAAAAAAAATAAGGTATATACTGTGTGATGATGAAATATGGTATATTTTGTAAAGGGAGATGGAGAAATGGAACTGTTAAGAGGAATCAGAGAAAAGTAAAAACACTTGATGATAAAAAGTTAAGAAATGACTATGAAATATGACAAGGTAGACAGAGAAAGAGAGATGGAACAGAACAATAAAAGAGATTCAGCAAACACATTCTTCACTTTTTCTGCCAGAATGGCTTTCCTTTCTCATAACAAGGGAGAATATTTGCAAAAGGAATGAAGACACTTCCATTTTCCTCTGCCATTTCTGGAGAGTGATTCCTCTTCTTCTCTATTGAATTCTTAAGTGTAATAATAAAAAAGTAAGCTGACAAGGCTGAAGAACAAGTTAAAAAGAGAGCTCAATCATTTGACATATTTTTTTACTATTCAGTAAAATTCCTTTTCCACTGTTACCATCTCCAGTCAACCTCCAGTATCAGTGAGATGCTTAGATCTACACTGATTTGAGCTCTTCATTACCAGGAATATATTTTTACAATTCCACTTTTGTTTGGAGTTTCTTTTCTCTTACTTTGTAAAAAAGATACCCATTGATAATGTCACATAAAAATTTTTTATCAGATTTTTCTTAAAATAATATGCTATCTGGCAAAATAGCCTATTAATTATCAGAATGAATCTCTTTTCTGTTATTTTTATTGGATATATGTGGCCAGGGAGCAGAAGGATAAGAATATTTTATTTCTTTTTTTATTTGTTTTTCAATTTACAACCATCTGGCATCAACCTGAAACTTGTGTCAGGAGTCCCATTAAAAAGAGAAATACAAAAACATGAGCAAGGGTTATGCTCATAACTGAAGATTGAGGCGATGCTCACATATTTATGGAGCTTTGATTGAAAGATCTAGTGTGATTATACATTTTAGAAATATGTTCCTTATGCTCTGTCGTGACTTATAAGATGAAGCAGAAATTTGTGACTTGTCCATACGAAAGTAATAGATTATTACATGGGGACTCCTTATTACTTAGTGATCAAGGTCTGAAATCAAATATGTTGGATGCTTTTACTTCCATACTCTATGTGCCCATAGGCACTTCAAGATTTCCTCATATTGGTGATGATCATAAAGTAACTTTTCCAAAGAGTTGGTTTGTTAAGTAACTGAAAGCAATGCATATAAAACAGTTAGCACTGTTCTCTGCTCTCATTTTTAAATAAATGTATGCTATTATTACCTGAGAAGAAAATATGATTTTAGTAATCTAGTAAGTTTCAGGTTGATGCCAGATGGTTGTAAAATCAAAGTCAGAACTTTGATTTACATGATCATTTTTATGTATATGAACTTAAACATTAACACTGAAAGGAACTATACGCAGTAATTAGTCAGCCTGCATTTTTACTTTTTTCTCTAAGCTGCAAGTAAATGAGAAAGCGGAATAATCTACAAAATTATATTTTTGAGCCTATGTGAGAGTTTAGGTTTCAGAACAGCCAGAGAAACTAAATTTCAGAGAGTACCAAAAATCATTGAGGAAAGATGGAGAAACATAAATTGTTTAACTTTGGCATAAAACATAAAACAGAGGAAAAGTATACCTAAAATTTTAACAACTTAAAAGTCAAGTGTGAACTATTATAATGGTTTAAAATCCCTGGGGCACACAAACAAAATGAAGTAGCGAACCCATAGGCAAGTTCTTTTCCCATGCTACTGTCAGGGATTCACTAGAAATATTAGGAATACAAGGGATTTGTGAGATCCTGTTTCAGTGATGCTGTCATTTAGGACACGCTAATGTTTGAGGATGGGTCGGGAGTATCTGGAGAACCCCTTTACACTCTAGGCCTTGCCTGAATCCAAGGTGGTAAATGGCTGCCATTGGATGACAAGCACAAATTTAAATAAAGCAAAATACTATGAATCATGTATTCTGATAATGATGAAAGAAAATTAGAAATTAATAACAAAAAGAGATATATAAATATTTGGAAATCAAAAAGCTCACCTGTAAATCACCTTGGAGATGAAATCAATAGAAGAATTAGAAAATGTCTATTGCTGGAAAAACTAAAATCACAAAATATGAAAATTTATCTACAATGCTCAGGTTAGAAAAGAAGAAACATTTCAAAATAACAATCTAAGCTTTCAACTTAAGGAACTAGGAAAATGATGAGTAAACAAAATACACAATCAGAAAAAAAGAGAAATCTTTGAGATAAAAGTAAAAATAAAGAAATAAGAAACAAAAACTATAGAGAAGAGCAATGAAAATAAGAGATCATTTTGGATATAATTAGTTCAAGGGATACATTTCTGACCAGATCTTATTAAAAAAGCAAAGAGGGAAGACACAAATTGTTAACATCAGAAATCACAAAGGGGGCATTGTTGCAAATTATTGAGAAATGAAATAGTCAGTAAGAGAATATTATGAACAACTCCAAACCAAGAAATTTTTTAAAACATAAAATAGAAAGTATCTTGAGGATAACAATCTTACTTAGAAAAAAATATATATAACTATGTATACGGAATGTATAGTTAAAATCTTCCCACAAAGAGAGCTCTATGCCTAATAGACTTTACTGGTAGATCCTTCCACTGTTCAATGAACAAATGCCAATTCTACACAATTTTTTCCAGAAAGTAGAAGAGAGGGAACTATGCTTCACATCATTTTAGAAAGCTCACAGTACACTAATATCAAAACTAGATAATGAGATTATAATAAAAGGCAATTACAGCTCAAAAATATCTCAAGATGATAGACAAAAAATTCTTAACAAAATGTCAACAAATTGTGACTAACGATATAGAAAAATGGTAATACATTATAAAAGGACAAAGAACTGGGGGAAGGGTTATGGCACGAATTCCAGGTTGGTTCAAAATTCAAATCTTTTAAATGGTATCAACCATGTCAACAAACAAGAAAAACAACAACAACAACAAAATAAAAGTTCATTATAAACTTAATAGATACAAAAATATTAAAAAGTTACATAATTCGTAAAAGATAACTTTTAGAAAACAAGGTATAAAAAAGTTGATAAATAGCATCTAAGAGATATGTAAAGCCATTTTAATTAATAATAATGATGGAATACTTTTCCTTAAAGACTGGGGACAAGTCAAGAATGTATACTTTTACCTTTTCTGTAAAGCACCTACTGAGTGCTACAAGAATAACAAGGTAAGAAAGATAAAAAGTCATACAACAGTAAGAAAAAATTAAGATTTACTTGTAGTCAATATGGTAGTATATTTAAAACAAAAATCTACCAAAAAAATGATTACATCTAATAATGTGTTACCAAGATCACAGGATAAACGGACATTATGCCAAAATCAATTTTCTATATACTAAAGCAAAGAATTGGGAATAAAAATGAAATAAAAATTCGTAGTATAATAGAATGAGAAAATAACAAGAAATACTTGTAATAATTTTAACATAATGTGACTGAAACTTAAAAATATTGTTTAAAAAATTTAAGGAATATCTAAATAAATGCAAAAGTGCATGATACTTATGGATCAGGAGATTCAATTTTTAAAAATTATCAATTATCTCTTATTTGATCTATTGGGTCAATAAAATTTCCAATTCCCAGAAGAATTTTTGTAGAACTTGACATGTTGATTCTAGAATACATATACTCATAAAAACTCCAAGGGAGTATAAACAGCCAAAAATATTTTCATTACAACATTACTGGAAAACTTATGCCGATTTCAATACTGACCATAATTTTATAGTAATAAAGACATTGTGGGGTTGTCAGAAGGGCAGACTCTAAGATCAATGGAAAATAATAGAGACTATAAATAGACCTTGCATATATTGTCAATTAATTTTTGAGAATGATGCCAACAGGTCTTTTATTTATATTAATGTTGTATACAATAAATATAGGTGACTATTTAATTATTTTGAGAATTATGAAAATAATAAATCTTGGAAAAAATAGAAATATATTTGAGTCATAATTATCATCATAAATCATACTCAAAATATTAAGCAAAAACACAATGTAGACCTAAATTTAAGAGCTAAAACAATAAAATATTGGATTTTGCTGTGATTACTCTATTGGGAAAGAATGGGCCCCCTCCACAAGGTTTGTCAGATGTTTCAGGCACACAGAATAATGATCTCTTATGGAAAGTTGCATCCTAATCTCTAGAACCTGTGAAGATGTTATGCTACATGATAAAGAAAAATTAAGGTGCAAATAGAATCAAGGTAATTAATTAGCTGACCTCAAAATAGGGAGATATTCTGCATTATCTGAATGGACTCAATTGATTAATAACAGTTCTTAAAAGAAGAACTGGGAAAAGGGTAGAATAAGTCAAAAAAGGATTCAAAGATGCCATAGTGCTGCCTTCAGATGGAGGAAGGAGCTATTATCTGATTGCAGTTAGTATTTAGAAGCTGGAAAAGGCTAAGCAATCAATTCTTTCTCAAATACTCCATCAATTGTATCAGCATTGCCAACACATTAATTTTAGTCCAGTGAAACGTCTAACACTTAGAATTAAAAGATAATAAATTTGTGTTGTTTTAAGCCAGTGATTTTGTAATTTTTTATAGTAATAATAGACAACCGATACAGATATCAAGACTGAGGATGCCATGTATGTACCAAGAAATCATGAATGAGCTTATTACTCACATAATGAGGCTTTCTGAGGTGCTTAGCTTGGGCTTCCAAGTTGGTTCAAAAGCGGAAAGAGTGAAGAGAAGCAATTGGCTTTGGTGTTTTATTGTGGTTAGGAAGGGGAGCTAGGGTTTTTCTGCATGAACTTGAACTTTCTTGGTTGGAACTTCGTGCCATCACCAAATAAGCAAGCAGAATACTTGAAATTTCTTATCTGCTTTCCAAGATTGGAGCAGAAGGCGAGGAGTTATATGTGGGGCATGAAAGTTGTTGACAAACATTAAAATAAAATTGAACTTTCTATTATAGCTTGAAGAAACTTTCATTCTTTAATACACACTGTTAAGAAAATGCAAACACAAGCCACAGATAGAAGACCTGAAGAACATATATTGGGCAATAGCATTGTGCCCAGAATATTACGAGGTATTCTTACAACTCAAAAACAGTCAGAAAAATAATAAAATACAAAATATGAACAAAAATGAAAGTGGCATGTTAATGAAGAATATATATCAATAGTAAATAAACACATAAAATATATTCAATGTCATTATTTATCAGCTAAATGCACATTAAAACCACAGTGGAATACCTATGTATATCCATTACAATGGCTAAAATTTAAAAACTGACAGTTTTAGGTCCTGATAACGTGGATCAAATGGAACTCTCATATTTACTGGTAGAAATGCAAAGTTATACAGACACTTTGAAAAACAGTTTGAAAGTTTCCTGTAAAGTTATATATACAATTATCATATGATCTCATGATTTCACTCTTATGAATTTGCTTAAAATAAATGAAAATATATGACTACACAAAGATCTATAAAGGAATATTTATGACAGATTTATTCATAACAACCAAACACTAGGAAAAATGCAAATTGTCCATCTATCTGAGACGAGATAAAGATATTTTAGTATATCCATAAATGGGATACAACTAAGAAATAAAACGGAATGGACTACTGATGTATGCAGCAAATGGAAACTCAAATCATTACGGTAAATGAAAGAAACCAAAGACTAGATACAATCTTATTTCACTTATATGATATGCTGGAAATGGTACAAACTGAAGGAAAAAACCAAATAAATGTTTGTGAGATACTGAGGTGATGCAAGAAAATTAATTAAATAGGTACTGAGGACATTTTTTTTCTGGGTGAGAGAAGCATTTTATGTCCTGATCTTAATAGTGCTTATATTATCATTTATACAGAGGCTGCCAAAAAAATGTATACACATTTTAAGAAAGGAAAAAAAAATGTATGAAAATTTTAATACTCAATAAGATGAATACAAGTCATGTTTGACTTCTGCAATTACAAGAGTTGTTCAAAGGGGTTATCATCAGCGTCTAGATACTTTTGATGATGGCAAACATCTCTTAAAATGTTTATACTTTTTTTTGGCAACCCTGGTATTTGTCAAAACTCATTAAGCTCTATTTTTTTTTTTTTTTTTTTGAGTTGGAGTCTCACTCTGTCACCCAGACTGGAGTGCAGTGGCCGCTCCCGGCCACCGCAGCCTCGACCTGCTGGGCTCTGGCGATCCTTCCGCCTCAGCCTTCCAAATCGCCGGAATTACAGGCATGCGCTACCACGCCAGGCTGATTTTTTGATTTATTGTAGAGATGTAGTCTTGCTGCCCAGGCGGGTCTCGAACCCCTGGGCTCAGGCAATCCACTCACCTCAGCTTCCCAAAGGCGTAGGATTACAGGCTGAGCCACCGAGCCTGGCCAATTTATTAAATTTTTAAGCTGTGAACCATACTGCCCCCACTACTAAAGAAAAGCAATGCCTAACTACTAGAGTTACACAGATTCAATTAACAAACTTGTGAAAAATACCTCTCATATAATAAATGTCTATGATATGGTCCACTAAATTTTCTGTAAAATGTTTCAGTTCTTTAATTCACTTTATCAGTGATGCCCTACTATCATAGAACCATGAATAAAATAGTCTCTTTTTTTATAAAATAGTCTATTCAGGTATTTCAGAAAGCTTTCTTGTATCTAGATAGTCTATTCCCTGCTGTATGTAATATAGCACTGTCATTATTCATTGTTTTAAATCAAATATTGAAAGGTCTTGTAAAAACAGGTTTGAGTGTTTGTTAGTTTGCTTGTTTTGTCAAGGTCTCATTATGTGGAAAGATTACAGTTCACTGCACCTTCAAACTCCTGGACTGGAGATCTTCCCACCTCAGCCTCCTGGTACTACAGGCATGTGCCACCACATTCAGCTATTTTTTTTTTTTTTGTAGATATGATGTCTCACTGTTTTGCCCAGGCTGGTCACAAATTACTGGGCTCAAGCAATCCTCCCGCCTCAGGCTCCCATAGTGCTGGGAATACAGGTGTGAGCCACTGTGCCTAGCAATAAGTATGTATTATGTGACATAAAACATCAACTCATGATGAAATAGTGTGCAAATTAGTTGGAAACACAGAGCTAAGGTCATAAACTTTACATGTATTAGAATGCACAGATTAGGTGCTCTACTGTAAATACATGTAAATGCAAAAAAATCTGGAAAAGTTTTTTGCTATTCTTTTTTATCCTTATTTTACAAGCTTCTCTTTCCTTTCCATCCATCTATTCATTTCACATCTTTTGATGTTAAAATTTTCTTTTTTCTTTATTATTCACTTCCAGGGACGCTTTTGTCATGAAGCTTCTTCCAATCATGGTTAATGATTTCATTTTCTAAAAACTTTGCCACCCTGGCCACACAATTACTTTCCTTGATGAATTTATGTAACACTATTATTGTCCTTTCAAAGCTTTAAACTGGAAATACAAAATATTTGGATTATTTTCCTCACTTTACCAGATTCTACTCACAGAGCATTCAGAAAGTTACATAATGTATAAAGCTTCAATTTTCTCATTTGTAGAATGGGTATAAAATATCTTGCTCTGCTGCTTTACAGACCTATTGAAGAGATATAAATATATATTTATTATCTGGTGGAATGTTATTTTTAAAATATTAAGTAAAGAACAATGCTAACCAGATGTTTGAGTTTTCTATAGCCAAATAGTAGAGTCCTTGGCTGATTGGGCCTGGTGGCTCATGCTTGCAATCCCAGCACTATGAGAGGTCAATGAGAGAGGATGTATTGAGCTCAGGGGTTTGAGACCAGTCTAGAAAACAGAAAGATTTCATCTCTACAAAACATAAAAACAAAACAAAAAATTTAGCCCGATGTGGTGGCACACACCTGTAGTCCCAACTACGTAGGAGGCTGAGACGGAGGAATCTACTGAGCCCAAGAGGTCAAGGCTGCGGTGAACTGTGATTGTGCCACTACACTCCAGCTTGGGTGACAGAGTGAGAGCCAACACAAAACACCAAGCAGAGTGGTCTCCTAAGTCACTGAAAGAGGAAGGCTGGATTCAAGGAAACTCTCGATAGGATAAAGAGATAACACAGCAGGCACCTTCGTAGATCACAAATTAAACTTCAGAATTAAATTATGACATAAAAGTCAATGGCAGAATAAAGAGATAATGACCCTTATTAAAGCTCTAGTATATTCTGCTTAACACATATATGCTTCTTGGAATTCACTTGAATTCTGAAACAATCTTAGGAAAGAAAGAGAACATCTTTAATCAGATAAAACTGGAATTCACTTGAATTCCGAAACAATCTTAGGAAAGAAAGAGAGCATGTTTAATCAGCGGAAACCGTACTCTCTAGTAAACTAGTAAAATGTAAAATGGAGTTTAAAAATACAACTAAACTAAAATAAACTAATAAAATTGAAGTTTAAAATACAATTAGGATTGAAATTTTTAAAAAGAAAATTACAAATTTAATATCTGTATTTTCTATTTGCATACCTGAAGAATTAGGTGCAGTGAGACAACATAATAGGTTCAATGGAGAGTAGGCTTTAATGCCAGTTATATCTGGGTTCAAATTAATTTTCCCATTTACTAAAAATCACTTGGGAAAAATTATATAAACTCTTTGACTTCAAGTTTTCCTATGTGTAGAAATGAGATAATATTTGAATCTAATTAATTAGGTCATCGTGAACATATAAGGAGATAGTGAATTAAAATATTAAGCACAATTTTTAGAACAATATGAGCATCTAATAAATTATTATATTATTTTGGGTAATTTTAAAATTCTGTCTAGTACAGTGTGTGTTTCCTATCCCATTAGATTATTCATTTTTAAATATAGCATCTGTTATAAACTTAATTTATAATCCCAAACAAAGTTGGACTTTTGCTACCAGAGAAGCTCCCTCTTAAGTGTTTTGAATTAAGTCAATTTTTCAGTCACGGGTGTATTTCCATTGGTTGGGCTATATAATTACTTCCAAAGGACCAAGTCATCAGGGACAATAATATAAGGCAAAGGAGTTTTCATAAGAAAAGAATAAAATTTCTTAAATGAGGTGTTTCAAAAAGCACAAGATTCAGTAAGCACTCTTAACAAGCTGCATTAGGGCAATATGAGGTGATGTCAGGAAAAAAAAAGAAAGAAAGAAGGGAAAAGACACGTTTAAGTTTGTGTGTGCAACAGGAGTAGAAGCCATGGTTGTTACATTTACAAACGTACATCAGAGCGTTGGTTTCAGAGCACCATGATAAAGCATGTCATACAAATTTTTTGTTTTACCAGTGAATATGAGTCATATTTATGCTATTACATAGTCCATCAAGTGTGCAATAGCACTATGTCTAAAAAGAAAAATATGTCATGCTTTAATTTAAAATGCTTTATTGAAACAAAACAAAACAAAACAAAACCCATTAACAATCACCTGGGCCGTCAGCAAGTCCTAATAATTTTGCCAGTGAAGGATCTTGCTTTCATTGTTGGTGGCTCCTGACTGGTCAGCGTGGTAACTGCTAAAGGTTTGAGTGGCTGTAGCAATTTGTTACAAGAAGACAAAAATGAAGTTTGCTTCCTCAATGAACTCTTACTTTCATAAAGGTTTACTCTGTAGCACGTGATACTGTTTGATAACATTTTACTCACAGTAGAACCTCTTTCAAAATTGGAGTCAGTTCTCAAATCCTGCCACAGTTTTGTCAACTTAATACTACAATTATGTAAGTTTCTAAATCCTGTGTTATCATTTCAACAATGTTCACAGCATCTTCACCAAAAATTGATTTCATTTCAAAAGATCACTTTCTTTGCTCATTTAAAAGCAGTGTTCATTGGTGCAAGTTTCAGAATCAGATTGCATCAATTCAATCACATCTTCACGCTGCACTTCTAATTCTAGTTATCTTAGTATCTCCACCACACCTGCAGTTACTTCCTCCTCAAGTTCTGAATCTCTCAAGTCATCCATGAAGGCTGGAATCCACTTCTTTTACACTCTTGTTAATGTTGATATTGTGACTTTTTCTGATAATCATAAATGTTCTTAATGGCATATAGAATAATGAACCTTTTCCCAGAATGTTTTCAAGGTACTTTGCCCAGATCCATCAGAAAAATCACTGTCTATGGCAGATGTAGCCTTTAATAAGATTTGTTTCTTGATCTGTCGACTTCAAAATGAATGCTGTATTGGCAGATATGGAAACAATACTAATTTCCTTGTCCATCTTTGTCAGAGCTCCTAATTGACTAAGTGTTTTTTCTGTTAACAGTAATTTTTAAAAATTAATATATTTTCTGAGTATTAGGTCTCAACAGAGGGCTTAAAATATTCAGAAAATTATGCTGTTAACAAATGTGCTGTCGTTCAGGCATTTTAGGTCCCATTTTTAGATCATAGGCAGAGTAGATTAAACATCATTCTTAAAAGCCCTAGGATTTTCATAATGATAAATGAGAACTGTCTTCCAGTTCAAGTTACCAGATGTATTAGCCTTTAACAAGAAAGGCAGCCTGTCCTTCAAAGCTATGAAGCCAGGATTTGTCTTTTTCTTTCTACCTGTTAAAGTCCTAGATTCATCTTCTTCCATTATCAGACGATTTTGTCTACATTGAAAATATGTTGTTTAGTGTAGCCACCTTAATTGTCTTAATAAGATCTTCTAGATAACTTGCTGCTTCACTTTCCACTTTTATGTTATGGAGACAATTTCATTCCTTACATCTCATGAACCAAGCTCTGCTAACTTCAAACTTTTCTTCTGTATTTTCTTCAACTCTCTCAGCCTTCCTAGAATTGAAGAAAGGTAGAGGCTTGCTCTGGATTAGGCTTTGGCTTAAGAGAATTCTGTGGCTAGTTTGATCTTTTTACTATACCACTAAAACTTTCTCCATATCAGCAGAGGCTGTTTTTCTTTCTTATCATTTTTGTGTTCACTACAGTAGCAATTTTAATCTACTTCAATAACTTTTCCTTTGCATTTACAACTTGGCAAAAGTTGTATCTCATTGTGGTTTGACTTGCATTTTTCTAATGAACTGAACATTGTCCCCTGTGCTTGTTGTCCACGAGTGTATGTGTTTGTTTATATTCATAGGATATATACATATATATATATATATATATATATATATAGTGTACTAAATTTCTTTACCCATTTTAAAATTGAATTATATATTTTTGCTGTCGCAGAGTTGTAGAATTTCTTAGATCATTATCAGATAGATTACTTGTAAATATTTTCTCCCATTCAATGGGTCTTCCTTTAACTTTCTTGTTAGTGCCCTTTGAAGCAGAGAAAAAAAAATTAATTTTGATGAAGTGCTAATTTTGCATTTATTTTTCTATTGTTTCTTGTGCATTTGGTGTCACATGTAAAAATCTTCTGCCAAATCCAAGGACTTAAAAATGTGCCCTATGTCTTCTTCTAAGAGTTTTAGCTTATATTTAGATCTTTGGTCAATTTTGAGTTAATTTTTTTTTTTTTTAGTTGGAGTCTCACTCTCTCGCCTAGGCTGGAGGACAGTGTCACACTCCCAGTCACCACAGCCTCCACCTGCTGGGCTCAGGCGATCCTTCTACCTCAGTCTTCCAAGTAGCTGGAAATACAGGCAAGCGCCACCATGCCCGGGAAATTTTTTGATTTATTGTGGAGATGAGGTCTCGCCAAGTTGCCCAGGCTGGTCTCGAACCCATGGGCTCAGGCAATCCTCTCACATTGGCCTCCCAAATTGCTGGGATTATAGGCATGAGCTACCACACCCAGAAACTTTTTTTTTTTTTTTCCTGAGTTAGAGTCTTACTCTTTAGCCCAGGCTGGAGTGCAGTGGCATGCTCATGGCCACCACAGCCTCAACCTGCTGGGCTCAGGTGATCTTTCCACCTCAGCCTTCCAAGTAGCTGGAATTAAGGCATACACACCACATCTGGCTAATTTTTTCATGTATTGTAGAGATGAGGTCTTGCCGAATTGCCTAGGCTGGACTCAGGCAATTCTCTCACCACCGCCTCTCAAAGGCATGAGCTACTGTGCTTGGCAGGTAACTTTTGTACATGATGTGAGGTAGGGTTTTAATTTCATTGTTTTGCATGAGGATATCCAGTTGATATAGCACCATTTGTTGAGGAAAGGCTTTTTTTGTTGTTTGTTTTGTTTTTTCCATTTTGTAGTCTTAGCTCCTAAAAAAATGAATTTACTATAGATGTATGGGTTGATTTCTGTACACTCAATTCTATTTCATTAATTTTTATGTCTACATTTATGCCACTAATGCACAGTTTTAATTAAGGTAGCCCTGTAGTAAATTTTAAAATGCAAAAATAGGCTGGGCTTGGTGGTTCAACCTATAATCTCAGCACTTTGGGAGGCTGAGGCAAGTGGATTGCCTGAGCCCACAGGTGCGAGACCAGCCCAGACAACTTGATGAGACCTCATCTCTACAATAAATCAACAATTAGCCAGGCGTGGCAGTGCATGCCTTTCGTTCCAGCTACTTAGAAGGCTGAAGTGGAAAGATCAAGGAAGCCCAGAGAGTCTATGCTGGGGTGGCTGTGAGTGTGCCACTGCACTCCAGTCTGGGCAACGGAGTGAGACTCCAACTTAAAAAAAAAAAATTCAGAAATATGAGTTGTCTGCCTTTATTCTTTTTAATATTGTTTTAGCTATTCTGGATTCCTTGTAATTCTATGTAAATTCTAGGACTAGTTTTCTATTTCTGCAAGAATAAAAGGCTAACATTTTCAGAATGTTGCAGTTTTTTAAAAGGATCTCATTGAGTCTAGATTTTTTAGGGAGTACTGTCATCTTAAAAATGCTAAGTCTTCCAATTAATGAACATGTGATGCATATTTATGTGTTCAGGTTTGCTTTAATGTCAGCATTATTTTGTAGTTTTCTGTGTAGTCTTATACTACCTTGCTTAAATTAATCCCTAGTAATTTATTATTTTTGATGCTTAAATAAAATGTTCTTAGTTTTTTAAAGACTGTACATTGGTAATGTTTAGTAACAGCTGATATTTGAATATTGATCTGGTATCTTGAAACTTTGATAAATTCATTTATTAGCTCTATTGGTTTTTTAGTGTGTCTGAATTTTAAAAATATTTTCTATATATAGAATCATGCTATATACAAGTAGAAATAGTACTACTTGTTCATTTAGTATTTAGGAACTTTTTCTGTGTGTTGTTTTGTCTTGTCATATTTTGGCTTAGCACTGTTAGTACATAAGTGGCAATAGCAAATATCTTGGCATCATTGTAATACTGTCTTCATAGTATTAAATGAGCTATTGTTTCCATCTTGTCTACTTTTTTGCAAGAGTTTGAGATGAATTAGTAATAATCCTTCTTTAAATGTTTGGTAGAACTCGCCAGTGAAACCATCTGGTCTTGGCCTTTTATTTGACACAAGGCATTTAATTACTGATTCAATATCTTACTTCTTACAGTTCTATTCAGATTTTCTATTTTTCCTTTAGACTGTTTTGGCTATGCTCCACAGGAAATTATTCATAGGCCCAAGCTGAAGAAGCAGCTATTGTCTGAGAAAAGCTCTTCTCTTAACTATGTCAAAAGTACAAAAGGAAACGTCCATTGCACAAGCACATCTTAAGGCTCTACTTATGTCACACTCACTAACACCCCATTTGACAAAGAAAATCACATGGCTAAACTTAAAATCAAGATGGAGAAAAGTATAATCTGGCCCTGTGGAGAAACAGCAATGTTACATAATAAAAAGTATAGTTACAGGAAAGGATGAAGAACCAGAGGATCAAATGTAATCTCAAAGTGTTGAAATTATACTAAATTCACTTTTCACTAATGTGTATCCCTTTTATTTGTGTAAAGAATAAAAATTTTGCTGTATTTTAAAATATAAGCATAAATGAAAAAGGACAACAATATTTCACCTATTAATTTTATATTTTACAATGGTAAACATATTTCAATTCTTTTAAAATTCTTATTGACCATTAAGCAGGACTAAATGCTTAAAGATTTTGTTAAACATGGTTATAATTTTTGTATTTTTAGATAATACATAAAGAGTAAATTCTGAATTGTGCATAGACTGCTTAATAGATGTTTTGATTCCACTGATACGAAAATTAATATAACCCAAAAAACAATCAAAATTCATCTATTTCCATGACTGTAATGAAAATGATTGCATAATATCTATACATTCATCTCAATTTAAATATTGGGAAAACTTTCTGTAATTACTTCAAATTTTGAACAGAGTGGATAATCCAAACAAAAATCAAACGTGGGAGAGAATGAGAGACAGTAAAATAAAATCAAAAAGACTATATAAGCTGGATGTCTGTAAATAACAGATTAGAACATAAACATTAAATGAAATATATGCATATGAGTATACATGTATTTCTGTGTCCTGAAGATAATTTTTCTAACAAAGTAAATTTTTTACATATATTGAACACATTTTCACCCATCCTCTTGAAATACTTGAATTCTTTATTTTTTTCAAAACTTTAAACACATTGAAATGCATATTTTTAAAGAGTATCTTGGTTATTGGCTTTCCCAATTTGGAAATAATAGTAGCAGCCACTGGTCTGCTTTCCCAGTAGGAATATCTTAAGAGGCAATTTAACTAGAAGGAAAGCACTACCTATTTGAAAGATAGATGTGATTAGCAGTCAAACAATGAATCTTCAACAAATATTATTATTATTTTTTTGGAAATCTTGAACAAAGGAGAACTGGTATTAGCAGAGGTAGCAGATGAGTTATTACCACTGAATACCCCACAGCAAAAATTGAGTGTACCTTCCTTTTCTTTTTTCTTTTGCTGCAACAGAACTGGGTGTTGAATATTTCTTTAGCTGCTTCTTCTTTTTTTTTTTTTAATAGATTCATGCTATCTATAAAGTATGTGTGATATTTTTGCCTATAAATGCCCAAATCACTTGTAAAATTTAACCCAATTGAATATTTTTATTCTACTACAGACAATGTACATACATTTATCCTACAAGAATACTGGTTTTGACAGTAGTATCATACAAGGTTCTGTCACTTTGTGATAGAGTGGTTATTATGTGTATTTCATCTTCAGTCACTTCGCAAAGTGCCAAGATGTTTCTGTGATAGGTATATTACGAATGTGGAATAAAATAACTTGAAATCTATCTGAAATATATCTTAGTATAAAGAAAGATATTTTTGTTTGCTGACTGATATTATTTCCCAAGGGAAATTATTTTGGTGCTATCTTCAAAATATCTGATTATTTTCATTACTTTCCTCCTAGTCCAAACCACTGTCATCTCTTACCTTGGTTTTTACAATAGTTTCTTAATACAGGACTAATAATGGGCCACTAGCTGTTTCTCCTCTTTGGAATGAGATTCGTCCACACCTTCAGATATCTCCTCACTACTGTCAAGTCTGCTCAAAATTAACTTCCCCGTAAGGCATTCTCTTATTTAATGTAGTTGAGTCCTATTTATAACAGTAATATTCTCTTCCCCACTACCACTGCACTCCCAATTCTTTTTGTCTTTCATTTTCTCCTTCATTGTTGTTTAAAAGCAGGCATTGTTTTCTAATAGATTGCACAGCTTACTCATTTATTATGTTTTAGTGTTATGTTTCTCTACTAAAATATTTGTTTCTCAGAGGTGAAATTTTTACCAGTTTTCTTTTGTTAGAGTAACCTCAGTGGCTAGAAAAATGGAACATAGTTGGTGGTCCATTAAAGAACTGGTTGTGTAAAAGACCAAATCAACGTGATTAGTAAGTATTCAAATAGCACAAATCAGTGGATATAGAAAGGAATTAGTAGTTAATCTAGACTTGCAGGGAAGAACAAGAATGGAAATATACATATGATCCTGGATAAATATATTCTTATTTATGTGAAGAGAGTAAATGGAGTAGATTCACTGTTGAATGTATAAAATAATACATGAATATATTTTGAGATTATTGAAATCGTTTCATGATATGCCTGTCTTTGAGTATAAAGATGAAGGAGATGGCTATAAAGTAACAGACACCAATCAAACATTTAAGATCATATGTGGCCTCAATCAATTATGAGGTGCAAAAATATAATAGAACATCAATAACTAAATGACTAATGTATATTTTATTAAATACTTAAATATCAAAAAACTATAAATAGTAAAGTATTATATAAATAAATTCATTTGCTTTTAACAGTGTAATATTCTATTCTGAAAATTCTAAATATCTCAAAACCTTCTGCAGTCAGTCTGTCTATGAAAAGTTTTTCGTCAAATAAGGGTTTAAAAAACTTCATTTATTAAAATTGTAATTGTGTTATATCTGATGTGTTGATTTAATTAAAATTTGATGCTACTTTTGAGGGTTTCATTCCCTGTATTCACAGGAAGCATAGAAATTTGTACTACAAGGGTCATGCTTATATGTCTAAAAAGGATCTATTTAAAAGAATAAAGTTGCTTGTCTTCAAAATATAAGGAATCAAGCTGAGCTCGGTGGCTCAGCCTGTAATCCCGCGTCTTTGAGAGGCTGAGATGAGTGGATTGCCTGAGCCCGCGGATTCGAGACCCGCCTGGGCAGCGAGACCTCATCTCTACAATAAATCAAAAAATCAGCCAGGCGTGGTAGTGCATGTCTGTAATTCTGGCTACTCGGAAGGCGGAGGCGGAAGGATCCCCGGAGCCCAGCAGGCGAGGCTGTGGTGGCCGGGAGCGGCAGCTGCACTCCAGTCTGGGCGACCGAGTGAGACTCCAACTCAAAAAAAATAATAATAATAATAGGGAATCTACAATATAAAAGTTCCCATAAAAGTAAATTCTGTGATTAATTTTTAAAAATATTTTGTGTTTATTAAATTGATTTTTAGGAAATATTCATTAGCTATATAATAAAAGTCTTCTATGTTCCAGGCAAATATTGACATAGACAAACAAAAAAGCGAAGTTGAAGTAGTCTAAGCTTGCATGAAGCTCAAAGTCCATTAGAGCTGAGAGACAATGAGCAATAAAAACTTATAGAATGGCAAACTATGAGATGATCACTGTGCAGTAATAGATGATAACTGGCTTCAGGTATGGGAGTTATACTCAGGAACAGCAGGCAGGGAAGATCTCTGTCAGCCTGTGGAAAGCTGGAATCTGAAGAAATAGAAGGGAATGTCAGTCATGCAAGGAGAAAAGTTTGAAACAGAAAGGAAAAGTTGTTTGCAAAGACTTCAATATGTGAAATAACTTTCTGTATCTGAGGCAATGAAAAGAAGGAGATAGAGAAGAAATATAGATGGATGGTAGAGGAAGCCCAGATAAGGGAAAAACCACAGCTAGATGAATTTTGTGGATCATAACAAGGAAATGTTAATTCAGGCATAATGTTACCAAAAAACCATTGCATTATTTTAAGAGTAGTGATACCAACTTTTATGCTTTGAAAAGTTAGCCTCATTGCTGAATGGAGAAAGTGACAAGGAGACAAGGACAGAATAAAAAAAAAAACAGAAACTAAGAAGAGTATTGACATTGTCTAGAATAGAAGCATGATAGCTTAAAATAAGGTTAGGATAGTGAAGACTACTGATAGTCTTTGATTATGGCTTGGATTCAGAATGATGATAAATAATGACTCCAAGATTTATGGTGCGATCACTAGGCTAGATAGTAATTATATTTGCTGACAAATAGAAAACTGGTAGACAAACAGATTTAAATCGGGACAACGAAAAAATCAAAATTTGTTCATCTGACTTTTGAGATGTAGTTTGAATTACCCTTTAGACTAGGAAGGAACATTCCAGTAGTCAGATGGATATAAAACCCTAGACCTCAGAGGAAAGATGTGGATTGAATACATGAATTATGGAATCCTGAATATGTAGATGATATTTAAGTTGAGGAGTGGGTTAGACAACCCAACAAGACAGCTTAGAGAGAAGAAAAGATGAGGCTATATGTAAAGAATACAAGAAGTTACTAAAGAATGAAAACCACATCATGCCATTTCATTAATATCGTGACTATCAAATGCTGCTGAAAATTAATGTAAAATGAGACAAAATAGCAGTAACTTTAAGGTAATGTATATTGCACCCAATCACCAAAATCCTCACTTCAGCTTCTGAGAGTGTTGCTGATTGACAGCTGTCAGCTGGCTGCCTTTTCCAGACATGGCTGACAGGATCACACATTTTTCCTAGGGTCAGACTGAAACTGACGACTGGGTTATTTGGAATTCTATGTCCCCTATCTTTCTTTTTTCAACTAAAGACAAATCAGAAGAGTCATCCTAGTTTCACAAGACCTTGTTTTGATTTCAGACAAGTTAAATTCTCTTCCACCCCATCCTGTGTCCTTTCTTTCTCTTATTGGTATGCATTCTTCAATAAATTTCCTGCTTGCCAATTTCTATATCAACGTCTACTTTCTGGGTAACCAACATACAATAATTGATTATGGTAGTTGACTGAGAAGTGAACCACGTGCTGAGATTTAAAAACTGGATCATGAGCTGGCCAGATGGCAAAGAGGACCTCATCTGGGGTAGTGAAATTGAGATAGCCCAGTTTAAGATAGCAGAGCAATTTTTTAAATGCTCACCCATGAAGAATTGGAATGGAATGAACTATGGAAGGAAATACACTGACAGGCAAAATATTATCATTCATTTTAAAAAATGTAAATAGATTGATGGTTTTTGAATTGGATGACTTTTGCTTGGGGCACTTTCTGAACTTTGTGGAGAAAAATAATAAGCTGAGGGTAATTAATCTGTAATTAAAGGCTAGATGTGAAAGACAAAAAGCCTCCTTGGCAGCATGTAAAGATATTCTAGTCTCCTGCAGCTAGAGGGCAGAGAAAGCTGAAAATCAGGTCCAGAGTTAAGCTTTTGAGTAATGGAACTTCAAAGAATGTTACATTTTCAACTGGGCAAGTCTGCTGTGTTAAGGTCAGACCTCATACTGGGAAGGAATGCAACTGAAGTCTCTAAAAAGAAACATCTGAGCCGGCTCGGTGGCTCAGCCTGTAATCCTGCGCCTTTGGGAGGCTGAGGTGAGTGGATTGCCTGAGCCCGCAGGTTCAAGACCCGCCTGGGCAGCGAGACCTCATCTCTACAATAAATCAAAAAATTAGCCGGGCATGGTAGCGTGCACCTGTAATTCCGGTTACTCGGAAGGCTGAGGCGGAAGGATCGCCGGAGCCCAGCAGGCGAGGCTGTGGTGGCCGGGAGTGGCCACTGCACTTCAGTCTGGTTGACAGAGTGAGACTCCAACTCAAAAAAAAAAAAAAAAAGAAAAAGAAAAGAAACATCTGGGTTGGTACATTAAAGTTTCAAGTTTTTAGAAGTGGCGCTTCAGTTCTTTCTCTTAGGAGCTAGGAAACACATTCCTTTCCTTGAATAAGATGCAAAGGCCTTTCCATGTTAAAAAAAAAAAAAAAAGTAATTCATCCCACCAGAATCATCCTCAGCTTCCCTCCTGGCCACTAACCCAATGACCGGAATTAAGTTACTACATAACCAATCCAGGGAAGTCTCGTGTCAGGAAATGAACAGTAGAGGCTGTAAATGCAGAACTGGCCAGTAGGACTTGGCAAGAGGGTGGCGATGGGGTTAGTGATCAGAACATAGTTGGATAATGGACATATTATCAACATGGTAATGGTTTTCCTCATATGGGTTTTAGTACCCTACCAAGAGATCCCAGAATTTTTTAAAAAATTGCTAATATGCTACTAGAGTGGTTCTTAGAAGCCTAGAGAAAAGGAAAGCTCACTACAAAATGAAGTAGAAATGCCAGAAATTCTATGAAAGATGATGCAAGAAGGGACCAAAAGTTCTAGAAGTTTATGCATACTAGAGAATGAGTATAACTCATAAGGCCAAAACACCGACTAGGTGATTATGTTGTACCCAAAATTTGGAGAACAATTAATTTACAATGGTAATAATGACCTAGTGAGAAGGGCATGGGCACCAATGGTCAACTCTTTGGTGACCGTCCTTTCTAGGCTGGGGCTAATGGTAGGAGATATGACAGAACTGACTTTTCCACCTGCAATGGGGATGCTAGAAATCTAAAATACTGAAGTTTAGGTGGTGGTTTTTAATGGACTCAAGGTGGCTACAATGATCATAGTAAGTGAGATTTTCGAATAGTAGCAAGGAGAGCTTGGCCTGCAGAGAGCTAAAAGGATGCTCAATAAAACATAGCATCCCTAGGAGCAAAATAGAAGGGCAGCTAACAGAAGCTTTGCTTAAAATATTCAACCCAAGAAATCAAGAATGCATTTTCAGGAGGCTGATGGCAGCTGGCCCTATAGAAAAGCATAATTACTTGCCCATGTTCCAAAACTGAGCTTCATTGACTAAAAATAAAGGCAGATTCTTAGGAGAAAGCATCCTGCAACGTTATACTAAGTATATAAAACAAGGAATCTCTTAATACTTTCTTAAAGGAACGCATAGCTATAGTTACTTTGGGAACTTTTACAGGTGTGAGGAGAATATCCATATGTTTGAAGGACTACAGAATCAAGGTAATAGGAGACATCGCTATCATCATTGTACACATGCAAGAGTGGGGCGTCTAGGAACCAGGTAATAAACTGAATTCTGGCATAAGGTCAGCTCAGAGTGAGCCCTCTGGGTACAGAGGCTCAATGGTAGCCATTCCCTTATTCCCCAATGAATCACTGGGATGGCTTTATGGATTACTGGCACACCACTGCCTTGACTTGTGAACTCATGGCAATTTTATTGGTAAAGTAGAACTGAAAGCCTCTAAATCTGTCCCTACCTTATGCCTGGCCAAGATTAGTCAAGATTCACATAGATTACACAAGAATAAGTAGTTTCATTCTTGCTCCAAGGCTATGTAAACTTATTTGCTCCTCTGTCATGGTATAATCTAAGGTAAAAGAAACTTGGATGGTCTGGAAATCTAGAAAACATCACAGTGGTTCAGTATGTCGATGGCTTCAAGCAAACAAGAACAAATGAGCAAGAAGAGGCAAGTGCATTAGAGGCCTTGGTAAAACACGTGTTCCGAAGGTTGAGAGATAAAGTCCAAGCAGTTCTTGAAGACCACCTTAGAAATTGCCTACCAGTCAAGAGGCATTAAATTAATTAAGCAGAGTGATTCAGAAAGTTCCCATCAGCCAGTTTCTGTAATTGGCCACTCACTTGCTGGCAACATGGACAGATAATGAAGTAGTCATTGTGGCAGGGATGAATGCTGTGCATGTCCAAAAAAAAAAGCCTCCCACTCATCCATGCTGATCTACCTAACTCAGCTGCTGAATGTCCAGCTTCTCAACACTCAAGATCAATTCTATGTCCCTTGATATGAGACAATTCTCTTAGCCAAGGACTGACAAACGATAGCCCAAGATCCAAATCGAGCTCACTGCCCCTTTTGTAAATAAAATCTTATGTAAACAAAATCACTCTCATATGTTTATAATACATATGGCTTATATACATATAATATATGGCTGCATTTATGCAACAATAGCAAAGTCAAGTTGCTATGGCACAGACTTTAGCCAACTAAGCCTAAAATATTAATTATCTAGCTCTTTATAGAAAAGTTTGCCAATACCTACTCTAGGAGAACAAGTCACATTGGTGGCAAATTGGCTACATTGTATCTATTCGGTCTTAGAACTGAAAGTGACTTATCTGACTGGAATTAACACACATTCCAGGTGTGAGTTTTCCTTCACTGCTCAAAGGCCCCATTTAGAATGAAGCTTATCATCTACAGACATAAAATTCCATACATTGCCTTGGATCAAGGGACTGAATTATCAGAAAAGTATGGCAGTTGGCATATAACTAAAATCTATCATATACAGCACAACCCATTAGCTGCAGTCCTAATAGAACAATGACAGAGACTTGAAAATGCAGGCGAGAGGTCAGATAAGAAATGATACCTTGAAAGCATAAGGCAGCATGTTGTCTGTAGTATACAACACTAAATCAATAACCATTATTTGATGCTATATTAAGTTGAAAACATGGCTACAGAAATCAAAAGTGGAAAGAAAGGTGACTCCATTTAGCATGACTCCCAGTTGACCTACTTGGAAAAGTTTTGCTTTCTGTCCCCACAAAACTAGGCTCTGGGTTTAGGGTCCTGGTTCTTAAATAGGTTATACTTCCACAAAAATATAGAAAGAATCTTATTAAGTGTGTGTGTGGTTGTGTGTGTGTGTGTGTGTGTGTGTGTCTGGTAGGAAAACATGAGATTGACCCTCAACAAATATTTAAGTTCACAATACCTTATTTTTAACTATAGACATTTTATTATACAGTAGATTCTATCTGGAAATTATTCAGCATGTATAACTGTAACTTTATATCCACTGAACGATGACTCCTCACATCTCCTTCTCTTCATCCCCTTGTAAACATCATTCTATTGTCTACTTCTCTACCTTTAACTATTTTGAAATCCTACCATTTGTGACAACATGGACAGACATGGAAGGCATCATGCTAAGTGAAATAAGTCAATCATAGGACAAATACTGTATGATTCCTCTTATATAGGCATCTATTGAACTTCTAAACTAAGCCTACTGCCTGACCATTTTGACATTCTAAGAGGCAAGTAGTAAGGAGTCATAATCTTGGCACTGTAAACTACCCTGTTCATGTGAAGGAAGTAGTTCTGCTGTTAAACAATGGGAGTAAGGAAAGAATATATTATTATCCAGGTAAGGTATCTGAAAATATGATTGCAATCCTTTTCCAGATTTGATGGTGAACAGGCAAGTGTAGCAGCCACAGTCTGGTCAAAGCATGGGGCCTAGAAATTTGGACCACATAAAGAGAAGGCTCTGGGTTACTCCAGCCTGTAAACCTTTAGTTTCAATAGAGACACTATCTGAAGGCAAAGGAAATTTAGTATGGAAAACAGAGGAAGAAGAGAGTAAATATCAGTTGTGGCCTCAAGATTAGATGCTTCTAGAGTTTATGCTAAGCAAGTAAATCTTTGCAGTGCACATAAAAAATTGTAATGGATACTGTACAGAGATACCCAGATCCCTCCTTAATATGTATTCTACCAGCTACTAGAAGTGTTGCCTTGGGAGAACTTCAAGTCCTCTTAGGAACCTTGCTCAAAATCACACCCCTTTCCTTGGGCAAACTGCAGCTAATATCTCTTCCATGTGAAGGTATAAATATTCTGTATGCTTTTTCAATCTGGAGTTAATTTTAAAGGTTCTCTGGCAAGTGCTTTTTATTCATCCATTAAGATCCAAATATTTTCTTGCTTTATAGGGTTAGCATGAACAATTGCACTGATTTTTTTTAAATGATAACACCAATATTGCATTTCTGATGAACTGACTTTTTAAAAGATAATTCTGTCTTTGATTAACTAATTTTTAGATGACATTTGTGCCTCTGATCATGAGGAATATGAGTCAAGATTTTCTTATAATGTATGTCAGTTACTAGTATCAAGGGTATGCCGGTCTGGTAAAATAAGTTGTGACACATTTCCTCTTTATATTTTGTGTGAGATTTAAATTTTCTACTTAAATGTAGAATAGAATTCACCAGCAAAATTATCTGGGTCTTGAATTATCTTTTTAACAATTAGTATAATTCCTTAATAAATGCAGGGATATTAAGATGTACTAATATTTGTTGTATCAGTGTTAATAAACTGTGCTTCTAAAAGAAAGTGTGCATCTAATTTGTTGAATTTGTCATCATAAAATTATTTGACATTTCCCTATTATTCTTTTAAAAACTGTTGAATATTCTACCTTTTATTCCTGATATTATTAATGTGTGTTCTTTCTCTTTTTTTATTGATCATCTAAGTAGTTTCAATAGTTTATAAAACTTTGATAAGAATACTGCTGGTAATTTAATGGGTATTGCATTCAATCTGTAGATTGTCTTGGGTAGAATGAACATCTTAACAATGTTCATTTTTCCAGTTCATGAGGATGGAACATTTTTCCATTTGTTTGTGTCATCTTTGATTTCTTTGAGCAGTGTTTTGTAGTCTTCATTGTAAAGCTCTCTGACTTCTCTGGTTAGGAAGATTCCAAGGTATTTCTTTTGTGTGTGTGTGGCTATTATGAATGGTATTGTGCTTTTCATTTTGGCTTCTGTTTGTTTACTGTTGGTGTATAGGAATGCGATTGTCTTTTGCACATTTATTTTATACCCTGATACTTTGCTAAAGTCCTTTATCAGTGCAAGGAGTTTTTTGACAGATTCTCTTGGGTTTTCGAGGTATAGAATCATGTCATCTGCAAAAAGGGATAACTTAACATCCTCTTTTCTTATTTGGATACTGTTGGGAGCCAGCATCTATGGCTGCATGGCTGAGGCCTGTAAAGGCCCATCTGGAGGATCGCCTCTGACATGGGATATCAGTTATACCTATAATATTGGCGTGTGATTGGTGACCAGTGTGCATACATGGCAGTAAAACTTATAAGTGGGTCTCAATGCACCTGATGGAGGGTGCATAGCAGAATTATTTCTCTGTCTTTCTAAGTTTTACTTCTTTCTAGATATTTTTTAACTTCTATTTCCTGGTAGACTGGGTAGCCAGCTCTTGCTCCTGAATGCTGTTTCCCCTAGGGCTAAGATTAGAAACTAAATTACCATGATAGTTTTGTTGCCCTGCCCCTAGCCAGGTAGAACGTTTTCTTTTGTTTCGTTAATTACCGAAACTCTGTCTGCTTCAGCCCATGGCTGCCATCTTGGCAGCCCTGCATTTCCTTGTTCAAGAGTGTGACAGCTACTATTTGATTTTTAGAGTAGACTTGTTAGGATAAAATATATACATATACACTCATAGCTGCGTAAATCTATGCTTGCTGTTTTGTTTCCTTTTGCTACATTATTCAAGTGTAATAGTTACTATACGATTTATAAAAGAATTAACGATAAGGTATTAGCTTAATAGGATATAGCATAGTATTAAAGTCCAATAACTAGATCATATAAAAATTAAAGTTTAGACATATGAAACATATGAATTATAGTAAAGTTTGGTAGTTTAAGAATAAGTTTTAACTGAGTTATAAGGCATTACGTTAAATCATAATAGGTTAATAGTATAACTGACAGTTAAGTCATTAAACTAAACTTATAGATTATAGTATAATGTTAAGTTGATAATATTAATTGTTAAAAATATTGGGAATCAGTGAACTTGGATTGAACCTAGAGTTAACTCAGAAAAGTTTTTTGTATTAATCAGGGTATAGAACAAAGAGTATAATATGAATGATTCATTGAACGTTATGGAAAACACTTTGAACGATTTGTATTGAAATTGTGCACCTGTGACCTTAATGTAAGCACGGCAGGCATCATGGAATTCAAATTGTTTGCTTGGAAATTGCAGATCTCGTGGTGGTCTTGTGATGCATAGTTTGTAAAGCACGAAACTTGTACGCCCCCAGTGAGTGATTATCACATTGCTAGAGGGTATAGAAAATGGTATATAAGTTGGAAAAGGTTTGAATAAAATCGGCTCCAGTCCTGATCAGACTTTTCCCAGAAGAACTGCCTCCGAGTGGTCTTCTCGCTGTCCAGATTCTCTGGTGCGGGTCCTAACCCACCCTTGGTCAGTGCTGGTCACCGACAGGATACCCCTGATTGCCTTCTCTTGCCTGATTGCTCTTGCTAAGACTTCAAAAGCTACATTGAACAGGAGGAGTGAGAGTGGGCATCCTTGTCTTGTTCCAGTTTTCAGTAGAAATGGTTCCAATTTCTGTCTGTTTAGCAGTATGTTGGCTGTGAGTTTCTGATAGATGGCTCTTACTATTTTGAGGTATGTTCCATCTATGCCTAGATGTTCAAGGGTTTTTATCAAGAAAGAGTGTTGGATTTTATCAAAAACTTTTTCCACATCTAATGATACCTAGAAACGACAATACAGGAATTCATTTGGAAATATAAATGACCACAAATAGCCAAAAAATCCTCAGTAAAAACAAACAAACAAAAACAAAGTGGGAGGTACCACACTACCAGACTTTAAACTTTATTATAAAGCTACAATAATCACAACAGCCTGGTATTGGTACATGAACAGGCACATAGAACAATAGAACAAAATAGAGATTCCAGAAGCAAAACCTCAATTTCTCAACCAACTCATTTTTGACACAGCCTCCACCACCAACCACTGGGGAGAGGAGAACCTATTCAATAATTGGTGCTGGGAAAACTGGCTGACCACACGCAGAAGATTAAAAAAAGACCCCTATCTATCACCATACGTAAAGATCAACTATAAATGGATCAAAGATTTAAATGTAAAGCCTTAAGCTATAAGAACCTTAGAAAATGCAGGAGTCACCCTTATGGAAATTGGAATTGTCAACCAATTCCTGATCAAAACCCCAAGTGCCTATGCCATAAGAAATAAAACAAAATGGGACCTCATCAAACTGGCAAGCTTCTGCAAAGACGAAGAGACCATCAAGAGAGTGGGGAGACAGCTCACAGACTGAGAACAAATATTTGTCAATAAGGCCTAAAATCTGGGATCTACAAGGAATTCAAACGTGCCAAAAAGAAAAAAACCAAACAGCCCCATTACAAAGTGGGCAAAAGAAGACATAGGAGCAGCCAATAGATACAGGAAAAAATGCTCAGCCTCACTAATTATCAAAGAAATGCAATTAAAACCACACTGAGATACCACCTAACTCCAGTCAGGATGGTCATTATCAATAACTCAAAAAAAAAATACAGATGCTGGAGAAGACACGGTGTAAAGGGAATACTTCTATACTGTTGGTGGGAGTAAAAACTAGTAAAACCACTGTGGAAAATAGTGTGGCAATTCCTACAAGATCTAAAACTTGACCTTCCATATGACTCTACAATCCTTTAGTGGGAATATACCCAGAGGAACTCAAATCACTCTATGAAAAAGATACCTGCTTACATGTTTATTACAGTATTATTCACAATAGCAAAAACATGGAACCAATTGTGCTGCCCATTGAAAGAGGACTGGATAAAAAAAAAGTGGTACTTATACACTATGGAATATTATGCAGCAAAAAAGAAGGACAAAATTATGAACTTTGCAGCAATTTGGATGGACTTAGAATCTATAATACCGAGTGATCTAACACAGAAACAAAGAACTGAGTATCACATGTTCTCACTCATAAACAAACCTTGAACAAATATCATAATACTATAAGAAAGGGATTGGGAGTAGTGGGAAACTCCTGTGGGGAGGGGCACACCTCATCAATAAGGGTATCTGTATAATGAACATGTGTATACCTAACCCTGAATTGCACTCCACATCTTCAAAATAAAAAATTTAAACATAAATTAAAAATAAATAAATCTTGATAAGGACTTTGATAATTCTTCTATTTTTTTGTTTTACTTTTCATCATTTTATGCTTTTATTATATTACGCCCTTTCTGTTTTTCAGAGTTTATTTTGATGTTTTTCTAGATTATATAATGGAAAATTAAATCATGAATTTCAAAACGTTGATTTCTTATAAAAATTTTTAAAGTTACTAAAATTTTTCTAAGAATTACTTTGGTTGCATCACAAGTTATCATATGGTAGATTGTTTGGTGTATTTTTATTATCAGTTAGTTCAAAATATATTCTAATTTTCCTTGGAATTTAAGCTTCCTCAGAAATATTTAGAAACATGATTTTAAGTTCCAAATATTTATGGATTTTCCAGTTATTTTTGTTATTTACTTTTTCATTGATTACCATTATATTCAGAAAACATTCTCTGAGAATATGAATATTTTGAAGTTTGAGACATTTTTTTATGACCCAGGTTAAGATCTTTTTTGGTATACATTCCATATGTACTGAAAACAATGGTTATTCTGAGTGACTGTAGTGTTCTTTTTTTTTTTACCTTCCATAATTGTTTGCAATACAAACACAATGAAATTGTACATCATTGAAAATACAATCAGGTTTTGTTCCAGAATCTGACTGCAGTGTTCTAGATGTCAGTTTGTTCAAAGACATTGACGTTAGAAAATTTTTAGTCTTTTTTCTCAATGTGTTCTCTGGTTCTGCTATCCATTTGTAGAGAAAGGATATTTAATTATACAACTATAAATGCCGCATTGTCTCTACATACTTTAATTCCCTTTAATATATGTGTTATACATTTTGAAGTTATATTGTTTGTTACATACATATTTATGATTTTTTTTGATGAATGTAGACTTTAATCATAAGACTGATTACAGTGTTAATATTGTGTGTCAGCAATTCTTATTAACATAAAATCTGTTTTTTCTGATATTAATATAGCCACTTTCACTTTCATATACTTATTACTTAAATAATTTTTTTTTTTTTTTCTTTTTGAGTTGGAGTCTCACTCTGTCGCCCAGAATGGAGTGCAGTGGCCACTCCCGGCCATCGCAGCCTCGACCTACTGGGCTCTGGCAATCCTTCCACCTCTGCCTTCCAAGTAGCTGGAACTACAGGCGCGTGCTACCACGCCTGGCTAATTTTTTTATTTATTGTAGAGATGAGGTCTCACCAAGTTGCCCAGGTGGGTCTCGAACCCGCGGGCTCAGGCAATCTACTCACCTCAGCCTCCCAAGCGCGGGATTACAGGCTAAGCCACAGAGCCCGGCTGCTTAAATAAAATTTATTTTGTTACGCTTTTACTTTTAAGCTATTCTAACTTTTATTTAAAATGCATCTCTTATAGACTTTGTGTCACTTGATCATTTTTAAAACTCAGTTTGACAATATTTGTCCTCAAGTTTTAGTGTTTATGGTTACAATTAATGGGATTTCAAAATGATTGTGTTTAACTCTGTCCTTTTTTTAGAAATCTTCTGTTTCATCTATGTTTTGATCGATTTCTTTAAAAAAAATCTGTTTCCTCTTTGCTGCCTTCTTTAGATTGTTTCACTGTTTTTACTGTTTTACATTTATTGCTCTAGTCTTCAAATTATACTTCTTTCATTATTTTATCTTGTTATTTTGTTTTCTAGGTCTTATATTGTGCATCCTATCATAGTTTATTTAGAGTTAATATTTTTACATTATGTAGATATAAGAAACAAAACTTGTTTTTTAGTTTAACTCCTCTGAAGTTTGTGCTGTTGATAGTAAATAAAATAATACACTACTATAATGTTTGCTTTATATTGTCATCAGTCTTTTTAAGGAATTAAGAAATGAAATATATAGTTTTCTACATATTTACTATTTCATTTGGTTGTCTTTGTCTTCCTGAAGATACTATTTTCAATCTGGTGTCAATCTTGTCAAACTGAAGAATGTCCTTCAACTTTAATTGTAGGAGCAGAATTTTTGGCAAAAGTTTCTCTCAATTGTATTTATTTGTTATTTATTAACATCTCTCTGCATCAATATTCTTATTTATAAAAATAAAAATATTTTATCTTTTAAAAGTGCTTTGCAGAATTAACATCAGTATACACTCACTTAATACAGTTCAATTTGTGTAAATTTCCATTTTGCTGACATACCAAAAATGACCATTCTCTCCAACTGTTCTTTAACAATGTATTGGTTTCTATGTTAATTAACAGCTTACCACAGATTTAGTGTCTTAAAACAACACACATCTCTTATCTCACAGTTTGACTGGATTAGAAGTCTGGGCATGGCTGAGTCCTCAGCAAGGCTAGAATCAAAATGTCATTCGGGTTTCAGTTCTCATCAGGAGGCTGGACTGGCATTGGATCTACTTCCAAGCTCACTAAGATTGTTGACTGAATTTATTTTCTTACGGCAGTGTGACTGAAGGCATACTGTTGGCTATAAAACAAAGGTCATTTTCAGTTTCTAGAGACCATCCACATTTACTTGCCATGTAGGCTTTCCATACATCCTCTCACAATGTGGCCTCCTCAAAGCCACAAGAGAGAAAAAGAGTGAACCTTCAAAGCTGAAATCTTATGTAATGCAATATATTTATGAGTCACATCCCATAAATTCATACATATTTTGTTGATTAGATGCATTTCACAGATTTCATCTGCTAAAGATGAGAATATCATCCAGGAGTATGAACATCAAGATGAGAGGATTTGGGGAGCCCCTTAAAATCTATCCACCACAAATCATGATAATAAAAATCCTACATCCCTAAAATAATTTTGAGATAGTTTCATCATTTATGTTTCTCCTTTCTTAAAAAGAAAAATCTAAACCAGTAGCTTTTCTCAATTCTCAAATATTTAAGCTTCTGCCAAAGATATTATCTTCCAGGGTATTTTTTTTAGTTCCCCTGATGAACATCTTTTAATTCAAAATAACAGTCTTAGAGAATCTGCTGTTTTTCCCATTGCCACTGCTTATCCACTTATGTCAAATAGTTTGTTTGTTTGTTTGTTTGTTTTTTAGTCAGAGTCTCACTGAAACCCAGGCCGGAGTGCAGTGGTATGCTCATGGCCACTACAGCCTTGACCTGCTGGGGTCAGGCAATCCTTCTGCCTCAGCCTTCCAAGTAGCTGGAACTGCAAGACTGTGCCACCACGCCCAGCTAATTTTTTTTATTTATTGTAGAGATGCAGTCTCTCCAAGTTGCCCAGGCTGGTCTCGAACCCTGGGTTCAGGCAATCCTCTCACTTCGGCCTCCCAAAGTGCTGGGATTACAGATTTGAGCCACCGTGCCCGGCGGCAAATAGTTTTAATAAGAAAGGATTACAAGGTGCATTCTGTGTTCTTTAAAAAATAAAATCATTATTCTTCCTCCAATATTCTTAGGATCAATTTTACTTCGTAGTTAACCAAAAATTGTAATCATTTGCTATTTTTCACAGTACAGTCTTCCAAATTCTTCTTTTGGTTCAAGAGTTCTCCCTTTAAAAATCATCCTTCTGTTTATAACACATGTATCATAATGGCTGTTACCTTGTTCAAATCCCCATTAGCCTATCACACACCAAATAAAAATGTTGGAATTTAGTGACTAATTTGTCCAATAACAAGTTCTTTTCTCCATTGCCCTCTTGCCCAGACTGGCTAAGGATGATTGCCTCTGCCTCATTTAATATGAACTTTGTCTAGTTTTGTTACTTCCAATCTTACTCAGAAAGAAGCAGATTGTCTTTCTACAGTTTCCCTAATTCTTCAGGTAGGTTTACTTACTTTTCCTTTCTTTTCATTTACTTTACTTTTTATTTACTTGCCAGAGGCATTAGATCAGATTATGTCAAATAAGCACATCAAAGTCAGAGAGATGAAAGAAAACCTGTAACAATTAACAAAATTTTATATAAAATCTGCTTTAATCAATTCATGGGCATGGACTCAAGAGTTTCTTTGGGAAAGGGCTGTTGAAATTAAGGTTATATATAATCATACTTGCTGTCTCATAAAACATTGATCATGTATTTAGCTGTGAAACTACTAATTATGATCCACTTTTAAAAAAAGTTTTCCATCATACATACTAAAAAAGTCAATTAACATACTGTGGCAAAAGACATGGTAAACAGGATGATAGAATGGAAATAATATCATATACAAAATTAGTAGCTAATATGTCTCTTGATTGGAACTAGCTAGGTCTCATTTTTGTCATATATGAAATAAGGAAACAGATTATTTGATCTTTAGGTATTTTCAGATGATGCTATATTTTGAATCCATTTATTTAAACAGGATTTTTCAGGGAAAAAAGTACACTCCGAAATTAGGAAAAGAGACTGCATGTAATCATGCCATTGCCTTCTTGATTCTTTTATCTTGATTCTTTTAACAGAATCATGCCATTGATTCTTTTAACAGTCATATGTATTTCATTTAACAATTTTCAGTCCTTCAAGCTTCTAAAATTTGGAACCAATGTAGTAATTTAAGTCTTTTAAATGCTATAAGACCTTACATTAATTTTTGACAAACAGTGAAGTAACAAAAAAAAAAATCATTAGCAACATTAACTGTACCCTACTAACTTATGTTTACTTAGGACTAAGTTATTTTAAAAAATAGTATTTTTTTTTCCATTGGTCAATGGGTAGTTGTTCTCTGCAAGGCTAACTTCAGGACTACGTGAATAATATACCATAAAGTGAGCATTCTATGAGACTGTTTTCACAAAGTTATGAAATAAATTAATCAATATTTACTGACCATTGTTGCGTATAATATGATATACGAGGGCAGCCCCCCAAAATCCAGAATTATTACTTGGAGGGTAGACTTCATGTAATACAGCCTTCCCCCACTAGGTCAGTGTTCTAGGAAACCACCTGTATCAATGTACCAGTTAGTTCTTTTGGAGATTCTTTCAATGTCATTGCCCATTTCATGATAGGTGATTTACAAGCACTTGTGTCCACACCGTGCTCAATATTCAACAGTTATTGAAAAAAATGAAATGACTCCCGCCCCGCACCATCCTCATTATTCACCCAAACTCATCTTGAGTGACTTTTTTGTTGTTGTTGTTTGCCCAGATGATAAAAACTCCTCAAAGGGAAGCATTGTGCTGATGTGGAAGAAATGAAACAAAGAATGGCAGAAGCACTAAAAGGCATCAGAATTGATGAGTTCAAAAACTGCTTTGAACAATGGAAAAAGGTCTCAATAGGTGTATTGCATCAAACGGAGAGTACTTTGGAGATGGCTGAAGTTTAAACATGTAAGAATGAATACACAATGTTTAATAAATAAGTTCTGGGTTTTTTGGGGGTCCCTTCATAAGTGGAGATGTTGAGTAAAATGAAGATAACAAGAAAAATTTGGCTGAGAAGCAGAAATACAAGTGAAATTTGACTTAGACAAAATATAAATTGCAGTCCCTTCAATGGGTCTCATACGTGAGAAATGTTGAAAAACATCCAAGATAAGATTGTTTGAAATAGTAAATGTTATGTAAGGAATTCTACTGCAAATACCACATAAAAATAGATGATGACAGGGTAATCATGTACAGTTGTGAAAATGTGAGAGAAATAGACCCACAACAAGAGACCATCAAGTCCAAAATAGTGCTTAATGAAATACTTTAAGTGAAATACTTTCTTTAGATTTAGCGAATCAAATGACACCAGAAAAATAAAATTCACCTGAAAAGTTTTGATAAAGAAAGGGAATGTATAAATTGATATTCCAGGTATGTTCTACCCAGGAACACACTATGACAGTCCATTCATATGCTTAATTAAGTAAATTAATTATTGTCTAAAAATATATCCCTACAATTTTATATCTTTTAAAAAATACTTTGCAATAGTTAACAGTTAGTTTTATTATACTTTTTAGCAATTGTTTCTATTAGAGTTGTTAGCTTTTGCCTGTGTATATTTGTGTGTGCTTGTGCGTGTACATGCATGAAAAATTGAGAGTGATTTTGCATCCAGCAAATTTAGTTGTGCTTTAACAATTTTATCTGTGTCAGATATGTTTGCCTACAAATAATTTATCTTTCAGTGATGACATTTTGTCTCTTATTTTATTGATGAGAGGATGCATACTAATATTTATTGCAACTAATATTAATTGTTGCTTTATATTTGTTGGAAATTCAAATTTGATTTTCCTTGCATGCATTATTTGTTTAAAAAATATTGTATGAGCTGGGCTCGGTGGCTCAACCTGTAGTCCCGCGCCTTTGGGAGGCTGAAGTGAGTGGACTGCCTGAGCCCGCGGGTTCGAGACCCGCCTGGGCAGCGAGACCTCATCTCTACAATTAAAAAAAAAAAAAAAATCAGCTGGGCGTGGTAGCACATGCCTGTAATTCCGGCTACTCGGAAGGCTGAGGCGGAAGGATCACCAGAGCCCAGCAGGTCAAGGCTGCGGTGGCCGGGAGTGGCCACTGCACTCCAGCCTGGGCGACAGAATGAGACTCCAACTCAAAAACAAAAACAAAAACAAACAAAAAAAAAATTGTATGGGCCTTGCCTAATTAAGATTAGACCTTAGGAAACACAGAAGTTGTTTGGATATTGAGGTCTTAAATTTTGTATGTATTAAATTAAGCATCAAAATAATGTTGCATAACAGTGAAGAAAGGCTGTTTTTCTCTTGTATCTAGCTTAAAAGGAAATGCATGCCTCAAATATTTCACTCTATTTGATAGACTAAAGGTACAGACGATGTCATCTCTATATCCATGGTTCCCCATTCATAGAATCAACCAATTGAGGATCAAAGATATTCAGGGAAAAAAAAGTAAAATTCAGTATAACAACTTTTTACATAGCATTTACATTGTATTAGCTATTATAATTAATCTGATGAGAATTAAAGTATACCAAAAGATGTGCATAGATTATCATGCAAATAATACACCACTTTATATAAAGGACTTGAGTATCCATTGAGCATCCAGGATTTTGTTATCTAAAGGGGTCCTGGAACCAATCTCCAGTGGGCCCTGAAAAATAACTGTATTTACATATTTTCTTTTGTTAAAAATAGTTGTAAGTAGGCAGGACAGGTTTTGATATCACTGTTTTATAGATTTGAGAACTGAGATTTAGACAAGTTGACTAACATGCTTGAGATATGTCACTAGAGAAATATCTCAGAGTTGAGCTGAAAACTCAGATCATCTGAAATCTTTAGAAGTGATCTTTTCACATCATGTTTAAAAATTAGTAACTTTTATTGAGCCATGTGCCAAAGTTTCTGGAATCTAAAAATCCAGCTTTTTAGATTCCCTTTGATTTCAGCACTTTCTTTAGTGTCTTGTGCTTTTTTGGTTTACGTGGTCGCTGGGAACACTCCCTGCTAGAACCAAGAACTGCCCTCCAAAAAGCAGAGGGCAAGCTTAGAGCAAAGAAAGAGGCAGACCACTCCAGGTGATGGTCATCAAAGATTTATCCAGTGGAAATTTACAAAGAGGCAAAGAGTCAATTTGGGTCAGTAGCAAAATGAAGTAAATCTCTAGACTTGCAATACATACCTAAATAGACTTTGATACCACAAGAAAAATGGAAAGGAGGAAAAAAGTCACTGATGATGTCTTAGCTATCTCGTTACTTTCTTTCTCTTTCTTTTTTCTTTTTCTTTTCATTTTGAGTTGGAGTCTCACTCTGTTGCCCAGGATGGAGAGCAGTGGCATGCTCACAGCCACCGCAACCTCGACCTGCTGGACTTAGGTGATCCTTCTGCCTCAGCCTTCCAAGTGGCTGGAACTACAGGCTCGTGCTACCATGCCTGACTAATTTTTGGATTTATTGTAAAGATGAGGTCTCACCAAGTTGCCCAGGATGTCCTCGAACCCGTGAGCTCAGGCAATCCCCTTACCTCGGCCTCCCAAATTTCTGGGATAATAGGCTTGAGTCACCCCGCCTGGCCTATATGATTGCTTTCTTAACCTACTTATTCTCCGCTTAAAGGAATTGTCTTCTCTATAATCCGGTCAACATTGTTTTTTTTTAGTTGGAATTTCACTCCCCCACCCAGGCTGGAGTGTAGTGGCACACTCACTGCCACCCCTGTGTACGCCCTCTGGGCTCAGGCGGTCCTTCTGCCTCAGCCTTTCAGGTAGCCGGAGCTACAGGGGCATGCTACCATACCCGGCTAAATTTTTTATTTATTGTAGAGATGAGGTCTCACCAAGTTGCCCAGGGTGTTCTTGAATCCATGAGTTCAGGCAATCCCCTCACCTCGGCCTCCCAAAGTGCTGGGATTACAGGTTTGAGCCACCGTGCCTGGCCCAGATCAACATTCTTGAGGAGAGGGGGTATTGTTCCAGGCAGCAGTAGTTATCTTGGTCCTCTCGTGGCTGCGTCTTACAATGCACTTGCAATCACATACCCAGTACACTTTTTTACAAATACAGCATGAAATATTTTTGCCAAATCTTTAGAAGTCTTTGGCTCCTACAGTCTAAGTCTGACCATATAGAAGAGATATCTATAGCTGTCACATAAGTAGAAAATTTTTTGATGACTTAATTTTATAATAAAAGTATTTAGAACTGTAAAATAATTATTTCAAGAGATGTCTTTTTGCCACTCTTGAGCACAGCTATGAATGGACAGGTACTATGGCATTCTTCAGTGGCAGAATGTATGCAACAGGGCATCCTTACGTTGTATAGGAAGAGCCAGCATGTCATTAACATTCACTACAGCGACTGAAATTTTAAAGTAATGTATACAAGAACCAGAGGTTTTACAGAACATTCCTTTTTGGAAATAAAATAACTATTACCAATTCAGTAGAATGTCCATTTCCAGAAATTCATCCTCTGTAATATCCTCAGATAACACTGAGTGGTCAGTGTACCAGAGACATTCTCTAGAGTCATTGAGATTGATGGGAAGAGAGCCGTACCCTTTCACTTCAAACTTTTTAAAGAATTTGCTTTTTCAAATTTTCTCCTTTTGCATTTCCTATAGCTGTCAGTATGAGGATGGAAGCTAATATTAATTGCACCTTGGTTGTTTTTTACACTTGTTAGAAAATCTAACAATACCTTCTTCTTATGCATCATACTGAAAAGTTTTGTATGTCTTCTTCAATTAAAATGAGACCTTAGAAAACTCTGTGTTATTTTGGATTTGGTCTTCTAATATTTGGGTTTTTAAAAAATGTTTGATGTTCTCAGGGTTTGTTCTTGATGCAGGAATAATATTAAGATATAGTTTGATTCTTTAGTATTTTACTCTGCTAGACCTCAAATTATGCTTGTTTGTTCTATATGTTTAAAAAGTATTTGAGGCCTGCGCGCCACGTGGGTCCTGAGTCTGGCGCCTTGGGGGCTTTCTGCGTCCCGGCTGAGTGGGGTCCGGGGTCCGCGGTGTCCGGCCCCAGTTTGCCCGAGGCGGCTGGGGCGGCGCCGCCCGCGCACCGTCGCCCTCGGTCTCGGCCACCTTCCCTGGGCGAACTGATTTACCGATGCAGCTGAGAATTAGAAGCCGGTATTGCTTTCTCCACTTCTGTGATCCGGGCTCCCAGCTCCAGATACGTGATGGAAGAGAGGGTAGCGTGAAGCTGTGGCCTGTTTTCTGCACTAAGTCCCTCGCCCACAGGCATGCTGTACCATTTTTTAAGGAAAGAGCTTTAGATCGTGCAGATTCAAGGGAGGGACTTCTCAAGGTGACAGACTCCTTATCCTGCCTCAAGAATACAAGAATATCTCCTCGGAGGTCAAGATCTATTTTCTGCCCCAAGAAGTGGATCAGAACAACCTGCAGAGTGTTTGCTACAAATCAACCAGTTTACGGGTGCAAAGAGTATCACCTGTCAACGAATAGCTGAAGTTTTTGCTGCTTGGAGTGATCACAGACCTGTGTGTAAAGCAATAGTTGGAGACGTTATAAAAAATTTTGATTGGAGACGGGGCAAGATGGCGACGGCATAGGTGAACTGGTGAGATTCTCTGAACGGACCAAGACTGCAAACTGCTGAATAGACAGAGTGTAAAGCAGAGGGAAAAGTGAACAAAACCAGAAGACCCTCATAAGGAAGAACAGGTCATTGCAGAAGAGAAATAAAAGCAACCCCACCTTCCCTCAAAAACAGAATTGAAGAGGGGGAGGGAAAGGGGTAAAGGGAGAAAAATCTACAGAAATGAAGAAAAACCAAAAGAAGAGTATGGGTCTCTCCCAGACGCCTGGGAGAGCAGACACTGAGAAAATTGACTTTGGAATACAAACAATGAAAAGTCCCCAGAATGAAGGGTCTCAAAATGCAAATGTAGATATCAAAACAATAATGGAGAGACTAAAAAGAATTGAGGAGACACAAGAAGAAACTAGGAAGGAGCTGATATCTGAGATAACAGTAATAAAGAATACTGTGAATGAAATAAATAACAAATTGATAAGCATGGAAAGCAGAATTACCCAAGCAGAAGAAAGAATCTCAGAGCTTGAGGACCAAAATATAGAAATAACCCAAACTCTTAAAAACACAGAAAATAAGCTAAAAAAGACAGAACAAAACCTTCAAGAGATGAGTGACTACCTCAAGAGGCCTAACCTAAGAATAATCGGACTCCCTGAGGCAGAAAGAGAAACAGAGACCACATTGGAACAAACTTTCCACGAGATCATTCAAGAAAATTTCCCTCATCTAATCAGTGATACAAAAATTCAAACACAAGAGATTCAGAGAACCCCCGCAAGACAACAAATGAGAAGACCAACTCCTAGACACATAATAATTCGCCTAAATAAAGTAGGCACAAAAGAAAAAATCCTAAAGGCAGCAAGAGAAAAAGGCCAGATCACCCACCATGGAAGACCAATCAGAATAGCAGCAGATTTATCTGCAGAAACCCTGCAGGCTAGGAGAGCTGGGAGCCCTATCTTCAAAGTCCTAAAGGATAAACAATTTCAACCAAGAATAACCTACCCAGCCAAGCTAAGCTTCATCAGTGAGGGAGAATTAAAATCTTTCCCAGATATCCAATCCCTAAGAACTTATGCAGCCACAAAACCATG
>NW_007246993.1:104410-105279 GCF_000164805.1 Carlito syrichta
CAAAAGAAGACAAAAAAAAAAAAGAAAAAACCAAGTGGAAGAACAATAACTCAATAAGAACTCCATGATAGGGATGAACTCTCACATTTCAATAATTAGTCTGAATGTGAATGGACTAAACGCACCACTGAAAAGACATAGAATGACAAAATGGATAAAATATCACCAGGCAACAATATACTGCCTTCAAGAGACCCATCTCACTAGAAAGGACATACACAGACTCAAAGTAAGAGGATGGGAAACAAATTTTCAGGCGAATGGAACACAAAAGAAAGGAGGAGTCGCGATCCTAATTTCAGACAAAATACCATTTAAGCTATCAAAAATTAAAAAAGATACAGAGGGCCACTACATAATGATAAAAGGTTCACTCCATCAACAAGAAATATCTATCCTAAACATATATGCACCCAACATAGGCGCACCAACATTCATAAAGCAACTTCTAGGAAAACTAAAGAAAGACATTGACTCTAACACCATAATAACTGGGGACTTTAATACACCACTCACAACCTTAGACAGATCATCAGGACAAAAAATCAGCAAGGAGATCCGGAACCTCAATGAGACTCTGGACCAAATGGACTTAATTGATACCTATAGAACACTCCATCCAAAGACCACAGAATACACATTCTACTCATCACCACATGGAACATATTCTAAGATCGACCACATAATTGGACACAAATCAAGTATAAGCAAATTTAAAAGGACTGAAATTCTGCCATGCACCTTTTCGGACCACAGTGGAATAAAAATAAACATTGACACCAACAAAGTCCCCCCAAAACCCACAAAGACATGGACACTAAACAGCATGATGCTAAATAACTCCTGGGTCATGATGACATCAAAATAGA
>NW_007246994.1:0-838 GCF_000164805.1 Carlito syrichta
AAAACACTTCTTATCTACAGGGTGCCTGAATGAAACGTCATTGTACACCTACCCTTAACTGTACCCCACAAAACCATAATAAAAACTACTGATTAATGAAAAAAAAAAAAAAATATTATCCAAATAATCCCATTTCCCCCACAAAAACGTGACTCACTATCTCCAGTTTCATGTCATTTTCCCATACCACCCTCTTCAAATGAAACACACACACTAAATGCCCTGATACTACATGCACATTCACATGCACGTGCGCACACCACACACACACACCACACACGCAGCTTATACTACACATACTACACAAACATATATACATCATTCACATATAAACACATCACATACACACCACACACACCCATAGACATCACACACACTGCACATGAGCACACCCACCACACACAAGCACACACACACAAACACCTCATACACCCCCACATTGAATTTTGGGGATGTCCAGTCAGCAATTTGATTAAGCACTATTAATATTCTGGATTCTTCAGATTGAAGTGGGGAGGAGTGTGGAAATACAGATTTGAGAATTATCAAAAAAGAGCTGGTGTGTGAAAATATAAGAGAATATAAAAATGCAAAGGAGAGAGCATATTCCCTCATGTTAAATGATTTCCACTGCTGTGGCTTCTTCGTCACAGGATAGCTGCAATCTTGACATGAATGCATATTCATGTTTGGGTCTATCAGTTGTCTATTGGAATATTACTGTAGATAAACAGTCAGCTGCAGAATTCAATGAATGAAAAGCATTGACTCATTTGAGGTCTCTGATGGGCATTGATTGGGCTTGCTCTGCAGGACAGTCCTTCTGCTGCCATCTGGG
>NW_007246994.1:1820-47484 GCF_000164805.1 Carlito syrichta
CAATCAGGCTCTACACCTGCCTTCTAGAACTCCCTGCTCTGTTCCTAGTGTCTGTTGAATCCCCTCTACCTTCCCTGGTCTTTGCATGCCAACCTGCTTCCTTTGGCCTTCTCACTACAGCCTCTTCTCTTTGACCCCAGGCACCCACAGCAGACAACAGAAAGGCATCCTTACATGGAACAGTTCTTCAGCAGCCAGACGATCACCCTCTACATGTCCTCAAATCCACCACTGTGTCATAAAAGCATCCTGGGACCCCAGAGGACAGATCCTTTTTCCCATCTTCTCCTGGGAACCAGGTGGGGGCTTCTAAGGGTCTGGTCAGAGAGGCCACTCAACACACAGCTGGGGATGTCTTCCATGCATGTGGAGAAGGGGAAGGTACAGGGCACACTCCATGACATACACTCCCAAGAAATATAGGCTTCAGAGCAACTGGTGCAGTCCAACTCCAACCATTACAGCAAATTCATTCATGCAACCTGGATGGAAAATTTTTAGTGCTGATTCAAGATACCAGGGTGCACCTGATCCTCTCCCCTAAAACTCAGGATCCATTACTTCCCATTTCAAAACAAAGAAACCCAAGAAGATCTACCTTGTATTCATTACAGTACATTTTATTTAACATGTGTAACTTTTTAAAATATAAAAGCAGACAGAACTCCAATTGGCCAGCAAAAAACAATACAATTGGACAACATTCTGTCATTTAGAACAGGATGTGAATGGGGCAGTGAAAGCAGTTATTGGGACACGCAGGAAAGTGATGTCAGCAGCTTTATTGGCAACAGGATACACCATGAAAAGAAAAGACCAGAAGGAGATTCACCTTAAGGAATAAGGCCCGCACATCCTTGGGCATGTCCTAGGGAGGAGGAGGAGCTGTGGGGTCAGTTGGTGGACACGTTGATCTCATGGCTCCCTCTGGTGGGTTTGTGGCACCATATGGAATAGAGAAAACGCGGGTCAGTTCACCCCACCAGAGAAACATGAAGCTGAGATGTGTTGCTCCTGCCAGAAGTCTCCTGGTTTTTCAAAGATCAAATGAGGACGTGTCTAAATGGTTCAGGAACATCAGAGCTGTATTTTCCCACAGAAGCCCCCTCTCCCTCCAGGCCTTAGCTCCCAGCCTTCCACAGGACCGCCCTTCTCAGTTCTACCCCTGTCACTTCACTGACCCAGCCACTGCCAGGCTTCCCCCACTCCCACAAAACCAGTATCCAGCCTTGGAAGGAGAGGGTAGGAACAAACACCTGGACCCCAATGTGGAGGGTAGGAACAAAAATTGGGATATCAGGAGACACCAAAGCCATAGTCTCTTTGGGGTTCTGAGCCTACCTGTGACAGAAGAGCCTGGGGATGTAATTGGAATGCCCATCCTAATGAGACATAACATCGTCCCCAGATTGCTGAAGGGTCACAGACCAGTTCCTCCTCTCCTAAGCTCTCGCCCACAAGACCCATGCCTGGTGCCACATACCTACTCAGACGTGACAGTTCTTTGTGTGCAGTTAAGATGTGCTCTTGACAGGAGCAAATGAGGAGGATCCCACCCACCCTGCCCCTACCCCTTCCCCTACCCCAAAGCTCTGGGAATCTACAATGCTCTGCCCAACATTTTCTACCAAAAATCTGATTCATATCCTTGTGCCCAGAAGACTCTAGAGGATATCGTCTCAAAGAATGGATCAGAAGCTGCCTCGGGCTACTCAATTTGAGTACACACTGGCTGCATAGACCCTCAGAATGAAATGGTAGACATTCATTCCTGGCTTTACCAGGATAAGGAAGAAGATAACACTTTCCTTTGACTCCCTCTCTGACCATGACTCACTGAGAAAAGGCTCCTAACACAGACCAGAAGTACTATCAACTGGAAGGCTGCTGGAGATCCTGCCTACCCTGAAGTCTCAGGTTTCCATGGCAATGGGTTGGTTGAGAACTAGAGGCACAGCTATCTAACCTGATGACCAACAGTGCCCCTGCTAGGGGCAGATGATAGTGGGGATACAGACTCTCTAGTCTTTCAACACCTGGACCCCAATGTGGAGGGTTTCCTCACCCATCAGCCATGCCCACAAAGGGGCTGGCAGTGCCATCAGCACTAGGACAGGACTTGGCATATGTGACCTCCATCCAAGAAACTCCAAAACTTTCTGATTGTGTCCATCATGTGGACAATGCCTATGAATGTTTGGCTCTGCACAGCATTCTGTCTACCAGGGCCATCCATCTCAGGACCTGCATATCAAGACCACACAGATTCTGAAGAAACAATCACCTGACTAAGGTAGAGATGCCCCAGAAGCCATCTGTGGGGTGAAAAAGCAGAAATCCCAACTGTATTTATGGGATCTCTGGCCCTAAATAACAAAACAACAGGTTTGGAGCAACGTAGCATAAGCAGGGTCAGTGCACACGCATAAGGGTTTGCAACACCTGTGTCCCACCCACAATACATGGATAGTCCCCAATATGCAAAGCTTCTGATGCCTGAATATTCCTCCTTCATATAAACATCTGCTTACACATCTGAACACACACACATGCACATGTGCACACATACACACACACACACAGACACACCACCAGTGGTATGCTGCTAAAAAATGTTTAGTAAAATGCTCTCTGGGATGCAGGAAAGCATAGACATGTGGTGTTCATCTGATGTAAATATTCCAGCATGACTAATTTCAAGCTACCAACCTGATGCCACTCTAACATACATTCACAACTTTCACACACCCATAGACATACATATACCAATTCCTGAATATATACATTGCTCCAAATATCATATCTTCAGGATATAATCTCCCCATTCATGCCCCAAGTCTTCTCAAACACATGTAGAAATGCCCTCATATTCTCCAGTGAACTATGCTTTACTCCTAAAAATCCTGTATTCTACAAATATACTAGTACAATTCATCCACTTGCTGTTGGATACACATGCAACAGCAAGTGGTTGGATATACATGCAAACCTGTATGCATGCCTAGCACACAGAAACACTTCTAGCATACCATTTATAAATGTACATAACCACTTCCATATCCCAAAGTATCCAAATTTAGTATGAACCAGCTCCCATATCCCCAAAAACTAACAAACAGCTTTATCACATACCTCTAATATATAAAAATACAGTTCTCTCACTCACCTGTGTAAACACAGAACAGTATTCTTCTATCAGATATACACACACTCACTGCTTACTGAAAACTACAAACCCCAAATATTAATCCAAACTGCCATGTACCTTGGAACACACACACACAAACTGAATATACATCTCCATCTGTCCTAAAGGACACACCATTATCTAGTACACCACAAATATGCAAACACCCTGAAATACAGATACAAACCCACACTATGGGTACAGACATAATTATACACTCACAGGTACTCACACAGAAGAAATTCCTCCACTTTTCAGAACACAGACTCATACAAAGCTAACCTTACAACTGCACATATTCATTCTACAACTCCACAAAAGAGTCATAGATACGCTCTCACACACTGAAATACTCATTCACAACGCCCAAAAAGCATGAAAAGAAACACATAACTATACATGCCCTGAATACAAAAACGGTCTTCCCACATTCCCCAAATATAACAGACTGCAAACTCCCCAAAAAATACACTATCCCTAACTTCATGTATATGCACGGGTAGATAATCCCTCCAAACCTGCCAGTAGAACATACACAAATTTCCAACAGCCATGTGAAAAAAACACATGTAAAATATTGTTCTAAACCCCAAATTACGAACCCCTAGCCCCAAATCTTTGTATATACAAACTGTGAGGATTATACAAATTGGGTCATTCTACTAACTCCCAACAAAATGGAGGCTGAGGGGCCAATGGGAAAAAAACTCAGGGCATATAACAGATCTCCAAAAATGTTCTCTGTGGGCCAGACTGCTAATACTGCCTTTGTAACCAAAAACCAATTGTAACTAATAGCCACTGAAACAACTTATTTCAACTCTAAGATTGGTTTTGCCTATTTTACCTATTACCATCACTCAGAGCTTACCAACTCCCCAAAAATCTTACTGAACCTCCAATATTGTCTTTGTTTTTTTTTTCTCTCTCTCTCTAACTGCCTCTTTTTCAGGTCTTTACTCAAAATAAGATGTCCAAAATAATTATTCCTCTTTATGCTTGTTGCATATACTAGAGACCACCCAGTCTGTGTATATGCCCCAAATTGCAGTTCTCACTTTCCCAATACAAAATTTTAACTTTGAGATTCATCTCAATTTTGTATTTGGCGTCCACATACTTGGTGTCAGAAGTGGGATCCAAAGATCACTCTTCTTGGAGAGAATCACTTGCTCTTGGAACTACAGAGTCAGGTACTAACACTGGGGCCCTCTGAACCTCCTGCTTTTGTGGGTCACACCTTTTCCTCCAATGAGTCTTGCTTGGACCAAATTTCTGATTTTGGGTGAGTTCTGTTCTATTTGGAATTTGGTTGGGGAGAAGGCTTTCCTCTCTGTCTAGGAAATCTCCTGTTTGGTAGAACTCTTCTCCTAGCAGACTTAACCCATGACTTCTGAGTGAAAAGTTGTTTTGTGTTTGTTTGTTTGTTTTTGTTCCTGTGGGTTGTGTCCTCAGGAAGAAATGTTTTCCTTTTCCCTTCATTTGGAGAAGGTGGCTTATTGTCCATCTAATGAAGTATACAATTTCTGCTGATGTCTTCATTTATTTGGCCTTTCCTAATATTTACACCCATAACTTCTTATGAAACTATAAGACCTTTTGAATTGTTAAACTCTGTTTCAGAACTTTGCAAAACTATTGCATTCATTATTCAAAACAAAATTTCATTCTCATATTTATGATACTTCCTTTGCATCAATGCATAGAATAGCATCATAACAGTTTGGTTAAGCTGTGGCAGAGTACTGTCACTGGAGGAAACTTACTGGATTGTTAGATTTTCCAACAGATCCCCAACACATCAATGATAAACATGTGCCATCGATAATACTTGCCACTGACTTCACAGATGTCCTTAATGTCACCACTTCTCTAGACCTATAAGCCTAGCTGCAGTCTCACTGCACACCCTCTAGTGCTGTTCTGGCCCAGGAATGTGTGTACATGCAAAGGCGGCTCCATAGTTAGAAATAAGTGTTACACCCTCCCATAAACAGACGTTTCAGGTGTAACCCCAATGGGTAGAAGTTATCTGTGTAGTTGAAGTCTGTTACATGTTAACTGGCTCCAAGCTTGTTTAGTAAGTTTCTGTAAGGCTTTAGTTTAATAATACTCCTGCCAGACTGCAGAGTTCTACCACCTCCAAACATGTTATATGGGTGCCTGTCTACTCTTCTCCCTGCCTGGCCTAACTTGTCCAGTTGGTCGTACGCCTCTTCCTCACAAAATTCCCAGGATGGGACTTGATGGACTGGGGCAGATGGTCATGCCGCACTGGCACCCATGTGAGACGTGACACAAACTGACCGCTAAAGCTGTCTGCAGCAGGTTTCCACCAACAGGAGGAACTGTTAAATATCCACCAACAGACAGATGAAAAGGACTCGCTGTGGCTACAACGAGACACAGAAAAAAGCAGAAGCTCACAGCTAGGAAGAGGAGGGATTCGCCCTGCATGTCAGTGTTACTGTCATGAGGTTTCCTTCCTACTATTAGAGGAAGCCAGCTCCGAGAGCACCACGGGAACAGCCCCAGCTGGAAAATCAATCAGCTGACACTGACAAACCGCCTGACACCGCGCAACAACCCCATCACGGCCCCACCACAAAGCGGACTGACAGGGGACAGTCTCCCAAACGTCTTTGTTGACAAGTGGCAGCCCACAACCGGCAGGTGTCAGCACTGTGGAGAGACCGAGAGCCCGGCGCCTGGTGGCCTCCCAGCCTCCAGCGCTGAGCTCCGCCCTCCACGAATAAGCCCCGCCCACAGGAAGCCAAAGCCCGACCAGGGTCGTGGAGGGGGTTGCCCGCTGGCTGGATCCTCGGTTTCAAATCCTGATCGCCTTTTCCTGAAGCTTTCGAGTAATTCGGAGTGTAGGAGACAGACTCATGATACACGGCAAACCCCACTCCGTTACTCAGTGTCCCCTCCCATCAGGTCCGTAGTCACAGAGGAGCCTGCCTGGGTGTCACATGTTTCCGCCTGCGCGAGTATCCAGGAGCTGTGTTGCCTGGGCAGCTCCAGCCACATGGAAGCTGGGGGAGCAGAAACATCGCAGGGGGCAGCAACGTTACCCGGAAGCGCCTGATGTGAACTTCCATGACCTCATGCAGAACTGCTTGGCGTTAGGGCCATTGGGACCATCCTCACTCGCGCATGGGCAGCACCGAGAAACCGCGCCTGCAAAGGAGGCTGGAAGCAGTTGGAGTAGAGGACACACGCAAGCCTCGCCCTCATTTGGAGACATGCGCATGCGCGCTGGACATGGAGGCCCCGGGTTCAAAGGGCCTGACAAGAAGGGGGTAGTAAATGACGCCTAGTGGGCCTCGGAGGCTGCTTGGAATCAGGTGAAGTACCTGTAAAACCTATAGTAGCTTATAATAAGCTGTTTGACATAGGTACTTTTCTTTTGTAACAGATCCACCATTTTAGCTGCTTTAACCTAAAAATGACCCCCCACATAACGTTCCTGTAATCATAAGTTGTAACCCTCCCGTAATTAGGGGCCTACACCCTTGTTTCCCTGACACATTGGAAACTCCCCAACCGTAAGTTCTGCATTTATCTGTAGACGTTTGAACGTTTTGCTTTCCTCATGATTTTAATGTTCCTTATGTTTATGCCCCATGCTATGTAGCCTAATGTACCTTATGTTTGCACCCCATGCCATGTAGCCCACTCAGCGGTTTTTGCCTTTATGAACCCTCTCTCTGCTTCATTCGGGGAAGAGAGTTTTTGGAGGCATGAGCCCCCTCTCGGTCGGCGGCTTCATTAAATGACTCATAATCTGACCCTCTGCGTGTTGACGACTTCTTCCTCACACTCCAGTCACAACAGAGGCGGATCCCCTTCATTGAACCTTCACGACCAACCCTCCTTGAAAGACCACTCAGTGTTGTCAGTGTTCCAGCCCTTCACCCATGCACTTAGATTATGCCCTTGGGGGGAAACTTTCTCAAGGTTTCCCCTAACACAGTGCCCCCCAATCAGGGCGGGTCCTCATGCTCTTTGCACTGCACATCTTTGCTTGCTGTTCATGCTTTTCAAAAACTAGCATGCCCGGTTTCTCTGGTCAGTCTGAAGTTTCCATCAATGGATTGCAGCAGGCAGGAAGGGAACAAATTCACCTTGCTCCACCTCTCACTCTGTAACATAGTGAAGAATTTCAGTTGGCAGTGAAAAAAAAAGTACAGAATTAGCTCATTGACTTGGGCTTGTAGTTGCTTCAGAAAACACTTTATTCATCATATCTGAGTTCTGTTCATTTGCAGGATTAGTATCTTTTCTCACTACACAGTATAACTTTGAAGGGCCCTGACATCAACCCCTGCTATGAGCCTCCAAGTGCAGAGACAGAGTTTTAGAGGACACAGGCACGGTACCACACCATCCTTAAACCTTCCCAGTGCAACAGCACCTGTCTTCTAAAGGAGGTGATTCCTGTCCATATATTTATTTCTGGGCAGTGGAAGCTAGTCCAGAGGTCTGTTAACCACTACCTACCAAACCAGTCTTTACAAATTAACCTTTGGGCTAATTTTGTTATATCAACTCCTGGAGCCTAGAATTCTAATCAAACACAAAAGTTATTTCAGAATTGAGCAGATCAATTTTTTCCACAGTGCAGTTTGTATGTTGCTGGTCCCGAAAAAAATTCATTTAAATCCTAAGTCAAATCAATGAGTTATAATCTTGGAAAAGAGTTGGTTGACTGATCTGGGAAGGAGGGAAAGCTGCAAAGAAGCCTGACTATCTACAATGTCCGAATTACAAGATTTTGCCGTACCACCCCTTTTATATAAATTTAAAGATTGAAAATAATTTAAGGTTAATATTTAACATTTTTTTGGTAGAGTTACCAGATAAAATGCAAGTTCACAGAGAAGTGTAAATAGCACAGATAAATAACAGATTTTTTAGTAAAAGCATTTTCTAAAAACTACTTGGAAGGTATTCATTGCTTGTCTAAAATTCATCATTTATCTGAAGTGCAAATTCAACTTGGTGTCCTTTATTTATATTTGGTAAATCTAGACACAGTTCCTTTGGGTATGTTTAATTGTAAGACATGGTATGCTGTCTCATTCTAAGACTCTAGCCTACAGACAGAAAGGGAGCAACTTCTTTTCCAGGACAGACACTATGACTGTAAGTGTCAACAGAGCTACTAGAACATGTTTTAATATTTATGGGGAAAATGAACAAACAAACAACAACAAAAAAATACCTCGCAATTTGGAAATACAAAAGAAGATTACGTATGATTTTAGTTGCGTATTATATCACTGGAATGATTTCTTTAAAAAAAACCTTACATCACTGGTTTCCCTTGAAAAAAGATCAGGTGGCCAGGGGAGACAGGAACAAGACATGTCTCTGTGCTCCTCCATAAAGCAAGATTTGACTTTTAAACCATGAAAAGGTATTGCTTGTTTACATACTAAGCTGAAGTCTTTTAAAAGATTTTTAAAAGGTTGAACGTTGAAAAACAGCATCATTATCTGAGACACAAAATGAAGGGATATGCACTTTGTCCTATAGACAGCTTGCTGTCTTATCATAGATGGAGGCATGTCAGCTGAGACTAAGGCTACCCTATGGCAGTCTGCAGAGATGGTGCAGTGACAGAACTTGGGACCCAAGGACAACTTTCCACTCAATGATGTACTGGATCTGCTTGGACCATCCTGTCTTGCAACACCCAGTTCCCATGCCTCCATAGGAAGCCCTGTATTTGCTATTATGAAAGTTCAACCATGGTTGAAAGTCTTCAAGAACGCAGCAACACTGGTGAAGAGCAGGGTGGACTGAGGGACACAAAAGTAGATTTATTGGTGAAGTCGGGAAGTAAAGGGTCCATCAAGTAAACTCCTTTTGCTGTAAATCTGAAGAGCAATTTCAAAGTAACCTGAAGAGGAACACATCAACCGGGTTGCCCATGTACAAATGGAAGGCCTACCAGCCAGAGCCCTGCATGGAATGTCTCCCACTGCCACGCAGGCCCAACTGCCCCTGCCCCTCCCCCACCAGGAAATGCCTGGAGTCCCATTCTCCTGTTTAATTTCAAATTTGTTCCTGCTCTGCATGGACTTAGGAGCATCTTCTGAGTGTGGTCACTCTCTGGGTCCTGCCCTTGACTTTTGTCATTCTGAAGGCTGACAGCTGTGGTGAGTGTCCAGCCTGCAGGGATGGAGTTAGAAGGAGGTTAGCTTGTAGGGTCTGGGGCCTTTTATCAGACTCCATCCCATCACTCAAACCCTTGGGAAATCAAATTCGGCAGTGCCTCTGTTGATAGCTGATTTGGCCGAAGTAGAGGAAGGAGGGAGGACTGGACTTCCACAAGGATATCTCACTGCGGAAGCCCTGGCAACCTGATGCTGTGGTCAAGGAGGACAACTCTTTAGAGGACTACCAAGATGCCTGGTTGTTGGAACTGGTGGGATCATGTCGTCTGGTGGCACAAGGAAGGTTCTGGGGATAAGCCCCGTGTCGTGTCTTCAGGCATCTGGAACTCATCCTCAAATATTGTTATGAGAGGTTTGGATTGGAGTTTCCGAAATCTTAGGAAAAGTAGAGATGAATGTCTTAGCCAGAAAACTGCTTGTTCGGTTAGCTCTGATGTTATTGACGATGGCATGTCCTCTTCGGGGGCAAGGCTGGATGGCATGGCAGAGGGCCTCTCAGCTCCAGGCCCCAAAGATGGTTTCTCTTTCAATCTTAGGAACTGTTGCATCTGATGAACAGGGGCAGGGGAGTTGGGGAGGGCTTCAACCGACACAGGGCTTGGCATACCATATTGTGAATTTTAAGCCCTTTCATGGACTCTCGGGGCTTCAGACCCACTTCCTTTGGCCCACAAACTCAAGGCATACCCCCTACTCGTGGCTTCCCTGGGTAGATAAAGACTTTGCTCCTGTTCCCTCTCTACTCATGAACGGGGAACAGATGTGGCATGTGGTTGGTCTTCATTGGAAGGTTCTGTAGGCCTGTTCCCTTTTCAGTGGAAGGAGAGGAGCACACAATCAGCATCATGTCTTCTAGTATTAGTATCAGTATTAGGTTAAGACACGTGTCCTGATTAATGAGGTGCACATGCTGTGAACCTTACTGTATTTGACCAGCATCATACAGAGGTCCTAGTGATCAGGGGTGGGTTCCCCACAACTTGGTCTGACCTGGCCCTGACTCATATGTGCTCTTCCTGGGTTGTGACATTCCCTTTTTGGGAACTCAAGGAAGAAGGACGATAGATGGATTCTTTTTCCGTGCCCTGTTCTGACAGGAGCAGCAGCTGTAAAATCTCTGCATGCTTTCCCTGACAGCCCCGCTGCAACATGTTTCCTGATCATTTTCTAGTCATGTGCAGCCATTGGCGGCTGTGCAGTGACAGTTTCTCAGGGAAGTCCACCTCTGCCTCACAGATCTACTTCCTGGAATAGACTTCCTGAGTGGCTGCAGGAACCACAGAGACCTGGGGACAGGATAGCCTAAATCTGACCAGAATCCCCTGCATGCTGGTTATGGTGCAGCATCAGGTGATCTTGGAGGCTTCTGCAATTCTGGTTTGGGAAAGATTTCCTTCTAGTGCTTTTGTTGGGTGGGTGAGGAAAGGAAAGAAAGAGAGGGCCTTCTAAAAGTCCCAACAAAAGGGAGACTGGGGTGGAGCTGGGTCATAACATTCTGAACCTGCAGGTTCCATCCAACAGACCCCAGGGTGCCAAGAACTGCATGGGGAGGGTCTCTCATCTGCTGGTGAACTTGCCCACCAGAGACACCCCTGATCCCTGGCTTGGGAGACACCTATGAGATCAGCGGGCATCTGTCAGGGGCACCCTAGAGAGGCCCTCAAGAGGCAGGAAAGGCTTGGGTGTTTCTTCTTGTAGACACAGTAGGGAGTCTTGGTGACCTACAACACGTTCTCCAGTGGAATAACTCTCGACTGGAGGAACAGAGTGTCCAATTCATTCGGGGACATCTTCCTTCACATTACATTCTCCCCGTCCACATGGCCCTTACCCATAAGTTCCTCACTGATTTTCCAGGGATGATGGGAAGCCAGGAACATCTCATGGTTGCCTGGTCTCCAACTGCATTACCCCTCTCCTTGGTCTCTGCAGCTGTTCCAGCGCTGGGACCGAACATGATCCTGAACCCTGGTGTCTTCCTGTCTCCTTTCACTGCTCTGCCCTTTCCCCCACCACCTCCCAGTCCAGCACCCAGGTTGCCCTGTACACAGCACCCATCACCCCTCATGGCTGCAGTACTTCCTATGGGCAGCCCACTGGTACTGTCTGCTTTTCTCAGACCACCTCTGGTGGCATCAGAGGGGGCAGTAGCTTGAGTGCAGCCGGGGCCCTCAATGCCATTGTTAAGGTCAGGGCAGAAGTGGGGCCACCAGAACTCCCTCAGATACAGACATTCATCCTACCTTAGTCCCTCCCCCCCATCTGGTGTGCCCAGAGGCCTTCTGTGGGGCAGTGTGTGTCCACCAACATCGCTTGAGGAAACCCTTATGGCTGCCCTAGCCATGGGGGGCACCCATGCCACTGAAGGAGACTGATTCCCAGGATGCTCTTCTCCAGTGCCACTACTGGCTGCCCTGCTGACCCCATTGTGTCCTTATGGAACAAGGCACCACAGCCACAAGCAGTTTCTGGAGATGGTAGCCTAGCCCCTTCTCATGGCAAGGGCCCGCTGGAAGACTCCTGTAACTCCAAGAACATCAATGAGACTTCTGCAGCTGGCAGTGCTTCAAGCCCCTGGCCTGGAGGGACCTTTGACAGAATCCTGATGCCGACACACTCTCCTGCTTCCTTGTGTGAGCATCCCATGCATGAGCTCATCCTGGAGGCCACACAGAGAGCAGCAGCAATGGATGGGGTCAGGAGATCTAGGGCACCCAAAAGGAATCTCATAGTCCCCTGGGAGCAGAGACCCATGTGCTGGGCAGCTGACTTCCTGAGTGGATCTGCCTAAGGCTCATCCTCTGCTCACAGTGGTTCCGGGCATGGCTCTCTGTTGTTCTGGACACCTGCTCCTGCTCCCCACAGGGAATCTGAGGTTGCTGCCTCTCTCCAGAGTTGTCAGCAAGCAGGTTAAAGGCTCAGATCTGGGTCCCTGGAACCTGGGTGTTAACCTTCTCTCCACATCATTCCAGGGAGGTCTCACTCAGCTCAGGCTGTCCTAAACACTACAGACAGGGCTCTAGAGACTGGAAGCCCCAGTTCAGGGTGACAGAAGATTCCGTTCTGGTAAAGGCCAGCCTCCAAGCCAGAAGTGGATGCCTCTGGCTGTGTCCTCATGAGGTTGAGAGAGAGGTTTGTGCTTCTTCCAATTTCCATCAGATCACAAATCCCATGCTGAGAGCCCCACCTTTGAGGCCTGCTCTTGTCCTGACTAACTCCGATAGCATCACCTCCAAAGACCATCACTTGGGCTGTTAGGGCATCAAGTCTGGAATTTTGGGGGGCACATATATTCCAACCATAGAACTGACTATATTATTCAACACAGTCACATTGGGGACTCAGGGAATGCAGGGAGGCCACATGATTCATCAGGTGTTGATGTTTGGTCGTGTCAGGTTGTCCTGGGGGCCCAATAGCCCACACTGGGATATGGTGGGAAAGAAACAGACGGCAGGAAAGATGGGGAGGACCAAAGATGAGTATGGGTGGGGTTGGCTCAGCATGAAAGTGGACCCGTCAATGACACTGACCCCTCTGCTTACACCCCAGTACTCGGATCCTTGGACCATCTGAAGCCCACCATGTCAAGAGGAGGGACTTTGGTGGGCCGTGCAGGAGTGGCAGTGCACAAATAACATTGACCAAATGATCTTCTTCGAGATGGCAGCAAAGTGAGTCGGGGTCCTGGGTGCAAGGATTGCTGTGCTGCATGTCTCTGTAGAGTGGGAAGAGTATATAGTCTGTCACATGACCCCTGTCCCTTTATCACCCAGAAGGCTGCATTCTTTACCCGGAGTCATTGGGGAATCTGTCCTGCTGTCTTCAAAACAGCCTTCTGCCGGGTCTGGGGACAATCCCCTTGTTGGTCTTGCAGACCATGGCAGGAACAGTTAACAACACAGCCCCAGGGGGCCACCTCAGTTCTGGAGATGGGAGGAGAGGTTCCAACCATATTTCTGGCTCCTCTGTCCTTAGAAAAACTGGTCAGAAGCTGGTCACCTGCAATTCCAGCAGGGTCTGGGGGCGGTTGACTGAGAGGCCAGCACCTCTGACACTCGAGTCCAGCCTCCAGCCTCCAGCTAGAGCTCCTCAGCCATCACCCTTTTACAGCAGACAGACAAGACCTCAGAGGAAATGCGTCCCCTACCCTAGGCTCTGTGTCCCCACAATCACATCTCCTGGACAACTGTGTCCCAGGTTATCCTCAAGCACTCATGTCCTGGCCATGGGACTCCTGTTCTGACATCCTCCCTGATGACTTTTCTTGGGCAATAGCCCTGAACCAGCTGCATCTTCAGGAGGGATCATCTGCTGTGGGCCTTACAGGTGCTGGGTGAGGAGTTCCAGAACTGTGGTTCTGCCCATGAGAGCAGCCCCCTCTTGGGACTGTCCCGAGGCAAGGCCTGGATGGGACAGCTGAGGCACTCCTTCCTCATCCCTGTCATTGAGGGCTTCCTGGTGCTGGGGTCAGACCTGGAACTTTTCTCAGTGTGGTTGTGCCTTATTCACCCTCAGGTTTATGGAGTTTGAGGCTGAGGATGAGATGCCGTTTCAGAAGTTGCATCCGATGATGGGGCACCTGGTTTGCCTCCTCCAGCCTCACTGAGGCCTGAACCTCGAAAACCCCCAGCCTCTGAGGGTGCCCAACCACGTATGACTTTCCATGCCCCCACAAGAGCCTGTGGCAACAACCAAAGGAGCCCAGGGAGGCCACTGTCCCCTTTCCATACTTTTCCTTCAAACAGAACAGCCTGCCCAGAGCCTGGGAACAACTGCCTGTGGCCGTGCCCTGGGATTGACCTGGTAAAGTTACATAGCTCTATCCACTTTTTCTTCCAAAACAGACCATTCAGACTGCTCAGGAAAGAGGCCTTCAAGGGGTGAGGGCTGGGATATCCATGGCTCCTACTGTCTTCCCACATGATGCTGTCATGGCTATGCTACCTTTTGCAGTGTCACCTCTCATGGTTCTGGGATCAGGTGTGCTGACCCAGGTGTCCTGACCCAGGGTGGAACCGTTAAGTGTTACCAAGCCCTTCATTTCCCAGAGTGTTGGAGGTGGGAGGTGCTGGCCCTGACACACCTGTTCTTCTTCCTCTTGGCCTCAGTTCACCTTTCCAGCAAAGCTGGCCCCAAGGCACTGCCTGCCTACCTGGAATTACCCAGAACCCAGAGGCAACCTGAGAACAAGGCCCTCAAGGAGATCCCACCTGAAGCCATGAAGGAGTACATGGATGTCAGTGGACTGCTGGAGCCTTGTCTTGAGGGACTGCAACAAGAGGACACGATCCCGCAGCCGCAGAAATGGGACAAGACTTTCCTGGACCTGGGTCTCCTGATCTACCTTGGCAAGTTTTGCTCCCAAGAAGACTTCATCACCAAGGTGGATTGGCTTGGAGCACTGGTATCTGTGGGCTTCTGGGGACTCAAGCCCTTGGAATTCAGCTCAGTTCTTCAGCTAGTGAGCACTGTGCGTTTGTGTGTGTGTGTGTGTGTGTGTGTGTGTGTGTGTGTGCGTGTGTCTATGGGTGTGACTGTGTTTGAGTGTGTGAGTTTATGTGTCTCTGTGTATCAGTTTTTGTGTGTGTCTTGTTGGGAGTGAGTGTTTATTACATGTGTCTGTGTTTTTCATTGTCTTTGCATGGTTCCATTTGTGTGTCTCTGTGAAGTGTGTCTGTCTATGTCTGGGTGTGTGTTTGTGCTACCATGGTGTGTGTGTGTGTGTGTGTGTGTGTGTGTGTGTGTGTGTGTTTGTGTGTGTGAGAGAGAGAGAGAGAGAACTAAGTGTGGCCAGGATATAAAACATCATAGGGTATGGACGAGGAGGGGTAGTCATTTATTTCTGCCTTTCCTGAGGTCCCCTTGTCTCCTGGGTTCTCCATGCTCAGGATGCCCCCATCCTATCCTGGTAATCACAGGTGGAGGCTGTCATTCATCTGCCATTCCTGGAAGAACTGCTTTCCCCAGAGCCACAAAGGGATTCCTTGTCTCTTACTGAGGAGCTCAAGAAGGAGGAAGCACTGATCCTTATCCAGGTACTCCAGAAGAGAAGGACACCAGGTCCACCTGGTCAGGTAGGGCCATATGGAATGCAAGTGAGGAGAGGGACACCAGGGAATACAGAGAAGGGAGGGACACCAGGAACACAAGTGGAGGCAGCGTCACCAGAAACACAGGAACACAAGGGCAGGTAGGGAAGCCAGGAACATCAGGGTGGGTTGGGTCAACAGGGAATAAAAGAGAGGAAGAAACCACAAGAATTTCAGGGCAGGGAGGAAACCAGGAACACCACGACATGGAGGGATGCCTGGGACACCAGGGCTGGGAGAGACATCGGGAACACCAGGAAAGGGAGGGACACCAGGAACGCGAGTGCAGGGAGGAACACCAGATAAAGCAGGGCAGGAAAGACAACAGAAACACCAGGGCAGAGAAGGACACCAGGAACACCAAGGCAGGGAGAGACTCCAAAGACACCAGGGCAGGGAGGAACACTGGGAACACCAGAGCAGAGGGGAACACCGGGAACACCCGGGTAGAGAGGGACACTGGGAACACCAGCGGAGAAAGGAATGTCAAGAACACCAGCATAGAGAGGGTCACTGAATATACCAGAGGTTGGACACCAGGAACACCAGGGCAGGAAAGGATGCCGGGAAAACAAAGGTAGGTAGGGGCACTGGGAAGACCACAGAGAGGAAGAGACACTGGGAACATCAGAGCAGGGAGGAAAACCAGGGCAGGAGGGAAACCAGGAACTTCAGGGCAGGGAGGGACACTGGGAATGCAGGGTAGAAACAGACACCGGGAACACTAGGGAAGAAAGAGATGCCAGGAACACTGGGGGAGGGAGGGACACCAGGAACTTCAGGTGAGGGACGGACACTGGGAACACTAGTAGAGGGAGGGCCACTGGAAACACCTGAGGAATTTCAGGGTGGAGAATGACAACAGGAACACTAGTGGAGTGAGGGACACCAGGATCTCCAGCGGGGCGAGGGACACCAGGAACACCAGAGAAGTGAGGGACTCTGGGAACTTCAGGGGAGGAAGTGGCAATGGGAACTTCATGGGAGGGAAGTATAGCAGGAATAAAACCAGAGGGAGAGAAACCAAGAATGTCAGGGCAGGGATGGACACCAGGAACACCAGCAGAGTGAAGGGCACCAGGATCTTCAAGTGAGGAAGGGACACCAAGAATTTCACAGCAGGGAGGGACACACAAAACACTGGGAGATGGAGAGACACCAGGAAAACCAGGGCAAGGCGGCATACCAGGAACGCCTGGGCAGGGAGGGACAAGGGGTACTTGAGGGCTGTGAGGAACAGAAGGAACATTAGGGGAGGGAGGGATACCAGAAAGTCTAGGGTATGGAGAGACACCAGGAACAGCAGGAACAGCAGGGCAGGGAGGAATACTCGGAACTCCAGGAGAGGGAGAGACACTGGGAACACCAAGGCAGGGAAGGACACCAAGAACTTCAGGGCAGGGAGAGACGAGCACTTCAGAAGAAGAGGGGACACCAGGAACACCAGGGCAAGGAGGGACACCAGCAATACAGGAGAAGGAATCACACCAAGAACAAGTTGAGGGAGGACACCAGCATCATCAGGGGAGGGAGGGCCGCTAGGAACTGCAGGGGAAGGGACACTAGTATAGACCACCCACCTGATTTACTTCTCTACATTGATGAGATCCTTGGTGAGAGGGAGTCACCCCAGGGAGAAAATGCAGGTATTGACAAGTGAGAAGTGGGAGAGGAGCCAGGGGTTGGGCAGGACACACGTGAAGCGAAGCTCTCAGGGCCAGCAGGGCTGCAGACTGTCTTGACAGAGAGTCCCTTTCGCTACTCTCCCCCACCCCCTGCTAAGTGCTTCTGTCCCAACCCATCTGGGCCCTGCACCCCTGGACTTTCCCCTGAGTGTCTCTTTCCTCCACAGCTGGTGTAGAGGCACCTCCTGGCCCTGAAGGAGGAAGAGGGTGCCGGGTCTGACCTGAGTCATGGAATGTCTGGATTGAGCTTACATTCCTTCAAGTCTCCAGCTAGCCAAGGAACAGAGACACATTACCGTGGTGACCCACTAAGAGTCAACACAGACACCTGTCCACCCCAGATGGCCTTCCACAGCCCTGCTGGACATGGCTGAGTGCCCACCAACTTGTCCTGGCCTGAGGACCTCACTCGCCTTCCAAGGTGCCCAAAGCCTTCCACACCAAGGGCCGCCCAGCCACCCTCTTCTTCCTAGGCCTCCGTCCAGCCTATCCTGGTTTCTTACGAGGAGGCTTTCCTGTCCGGGTGACAGGTGGTCCAGTGGATGGGAGTAGTGAGGATGAGGATGAACTCCCCCGCCTGGCCTTCCTCTTGGCCTCTGGGCAATGCCTGCTGCCCTCTTCTGAATTTCTGTGCATCGGAGGTCGGAGGCCCAAGCGAGTCCGCCACCCCCCAGGTACTCGTGAAAAGGCTCACAGATCTGAAGCACTGCCTGATGCCAAGTCCATGAAGCAAGTTCTCTTCCGAGAACCATCCCCTAGTGGACAGATGTTCCCCTGGAGGCCTGGGTTCAGAGTCTCGAAGGACAAGCTCTAGGCCCAGGACTGGGCCATCCTCCCCTGTGGGGGCCTGCCCCGCAAGGGTCGTGAGATGTCCTGAAGGAGAGAGGGACAGACGAAAGACGAAGATAATATACACGGACACCTGCTTCTTGAACAGATGACAATTTAATGTTAGTTAACACAGAGCTTTTATACCATTCGTGAAGGGGCAAGACAAAGAAAATTCCTTCACGTACATATCTTCTAAAAGTTACCATCTAGTGGTCTTAGTAGCAAACAAACCAAGATTCCCATAAACATTTAGACAACAAATCTTATTCATAAAGCCAACAATGATACTTTCAGTCCAATGTCCCAAATTACAGTCCTTGAAATGTCTCAAGAAAGTTTCTTTAAGTGTACACTTCTTTATGTGTCAGGAATTTTCCCATCTTAGGCTTTTATGTTCTTCAGAGTCCCGTGATCGCCTCCCTTGTCCAGATGTCCTCATTACTTTTCTCTTATCTTGCAGTGCTTGTTTCTAAAGAGAACTCAAAAGAAGCTTTTAGTAATGTTTCCTAGGCCCCCAAGGTTGCTTTCTGTCTTTAGCTAATTTATCATGAAAGTGTCTGATTAGTATATTATGAGTTCAGTGAAAATCCACTCTATGAATGTTAACTTAAAGTTTTAACTATTAAATTAAGTAAAAATTTTAACATTAATCTTTATCCTAGGTCAGTGAAAACAGTGTTATAAATCACCTACATAACTCCTAGATAAGTGTTAGAACTTATAATGAATTCATAATGAGCTTACTATAAACTTGTGTTTCCAAAAAACCTTATGTCTAAACACTAAACTGCATAATCCTAAATCAAATAAGGAGTGAATATACTTATATCATTTATTACTTAAGCAATATCTAGTAACTTATAACCAAGTGATAGAAAGCATTCTTGATGTGCTTCAGAGTTTAACACTTGCATATGTTAGAAAAGGCCAAGTGGCATAATGGGAAAATGGAAAAATAAACCATGACATTTGCAGGTTAGCTGTGAGTACTTCACATAAACATGCCATTTTCTTCTTCCACGACTGCACAGAATTCTTCGGCAGTATCAAATAGCAAAGGTGGAAGACAAGGGCCTCAGCTTCCCAGGCTCGCCGTGCAACCCAGGGTCTTCGGCCCACCAGGACCCTGTCAATCAGGTGGGCCTCCAAGCCTGGCTCCCAACACTCCCCACCTCCAGAAAAGAAGCTGTGACTCATTTGTCACTGAGAGGAGGCAGAAATGGCACTGTAGCCATTAGGCGTCAGGGGCAACCTCCTTGGTATCAGCCCTCATTTTGGGACCTAGACTATGGGATCCTCAGGGCATCTGCTGTCCCAAAGTAGGCGGGGTACCCCTCACAGAATGCTGATTCTTCTGAGTGTCAATGAGTTGGGAGTGGGCAGCGTCTGCAGGAGGGGGAGGGCAGCTCTTGGGGGCTTGCAGCTCCTGGGGGAGGGAGTGGGTAGCCCACCTTTGACCATTGTGGGTAGATGCGTATAAAGGTTGTTGTGTTGGTAAATGCTCACAGGCTGCCTCTGTTCTTGACTGTTCTGCTCAGAATGGGGACTTGAGGACAGATGGACTGGGGAGGGGCCCAGGCCTGGGATCCACAGGGATTGTGTCCTCCCTCAAGGTTAGGGTTAGGCTTGGATTTGGGATAGGGAGGTGTAGGCTGACTACCTCAGACTCCCTGAGACTGATAGATTCTGTCATATTCCTGGGACCCTCTAATACCAACTCTTAAAGCCTCGCTTATGGCAGGGGCTTCCCTGGGTTGTCCCATCCATATCTGTAGGCCTTAACTGTTTTGATGGAAAGTTGCTGTGAGCCTTGTAGCTCTCTGTGTCACATACCAATTTTATGCTTTGGTGCCTGGAGACAGAACTGTTCTCTTAGCAGGTTCTTTCTGCTTCCCTTGGCTTTTCCCAAGTGTGTGGTTTCACCAAGAGAAAAGATGTGAGGACACTGCACTTCAATTGTATACAGGAGCTGGTGTCTTACAGTCTAGGTGGGTGTGAAAATGGGGGAGATGATAGCTCCTCCTTTATCCTCAGCAGGATGGAACAAGGTACAGTGGGCTGAGGGGATAAGGAGGCGTCTGTTTACCTGGGCATGTTGGGATATCAACTAGGCAGCAACATGTGAAGTCCCTCTCGGGTTTTCTGGGCAAGCAGGGGTCAGGTTGTTAGAGTAAGGAGCATCCATCTTGCTGTGGTTGAGCGTACTAGCCTCAGGGGTCCTCAGGATCTGGCTAGGAGTCCCAACAAATACAGTTCCCTCCCCTCGGGTGACTGATACTTCTGCAGAGTTGATGTGATGTAGATTGATAGTGGCAGCTAAAACAGGTCCTTCCCATCACAGTACTACCAAGGGCCATGGGCATAGCACTCTAGCCAGGAGCTAGCAGGTCTTGGCACTAGGTAGTCCCAGAGGGTGGGAGATGGGACCAGGTGGAGCGTGGAGGGCAGAGGGTCAGTGTTGCCAGAGACCTGCTCCAGCCGGGTTCAGGGTACCCCAAAGGTGGATACAGCATCGGCGATTGGGGGGAAGAAGAAAGAGAGAGAGAGAGAGAGAGAGAGAGAGAGACTGAACTCCAGTCTAGTGCAGAAGCAATGTGTGTTATTGGGAATTATAACGGGTCTTTTATACACAAAGTCAGATATGAGAGGGACGTCCCCCACCCATCAGAAACCTTAATCCATGAAAACTTAATCAATGATTCCCTTTAAACCCTTTTCATATGATAATCTTAAAATCCCATAACAAAGGATAACCTTATTGGTGACTGACATATTCTATAAACCTTTTTCATCCTAAGCTGATTGATTTATGCCAAGTTAAACAATTGTATAGAAGCTTAAGTATTTACTTTACAAATGAAAGTGGCCCATCCCAGAATGTTTGGAATGTGGCCCAGTCCAAAGTTCACAGTGGGCAACCTGCAAGTAACCCAGCTGCATTCTTTCAACAAAATGGCTGTCTTCTAAAACTATATTCTACAATTTACACCTTCAATAAAGCCTAAGATCATGACCCACAAGCCTGTGACTAATACTACGGCTCTTAGATGTGACATGAGATTGAATTACAAGTTGTGTGAAAGCCAAAACTGCAGTTTGCGGAAGAATGGGAGCAATGAGCTTCTGAAGTTAGCTTGTGTTGTCCCAGTCTCAGAGTTTTTATGTTTTGAGCTCACAGGAGCTTAATCTGGTTGGCGCTGAGTAGGAAGGGGGAGGAAATGGGGTCAAGTAGCTTCTGAATGCATCCTAGTGGTCTCGGGGTCAACGGCCCTTCCTGATTCCTAATGCTCAGTGGGCCTCCATGGCTGGCTCCCAACACAGTGTCTTCCTGTCGTGCATGGGCACAGACCCAATGGACCAAGGAGGGGCCTGGAAGGTGACATTCTTGTCTGGAACGTCCCTGGGGTTGGGACTGCGTGTTGTCTGAAGGAGCACATCTATGCCTGCTGGAGCAGGTGGGATGAGAGGAGGAGGGGCTGAGCCTCGGAGCACCCTTGCTCTTTCCCAGATAGTACTGCTAATTCCCTTGACCACTGTATGTGGCTGACCTCTGCATACTTCTCCAGCTACCTCTCAGAATCCCCTGTCCTTGAAGAGACATGATCCAATACCTGCCCTTATTCCCTCCTGGCCCACACCTTCCTCTGAATTCTGATTCCTCCTGCAGGGTCCGATTTGTGTCAGGATGTCTGTGACTCCCAGAGTGCAGAGTGTCTGACCCAGCCCTATCCAGCAGGTCATGGTCCTGGTGATAGGAGAGAAAAGGGTGGCATGTGGGCAGGACCATTCGGGAGCACAGTGGCCTGGCCCTTCTGCAGGGTGACACAAGGGGCCACGTCTGGACCCTCTCCTCTTCCATACTCCCTGGGACTTGCCACTTGGCTCTACAGATGTCCCTTTGCCCTTCCCTTCTCCTATCTGTGTGAACAGCCCAAGCTCCTCCTGGCCTCAGTGGCTCCTGTGAAGGAGTGTTTACCCTGGGGATGCTTTTCCTGGCTGCCACCCTCTCTTTTTCCAGGTCATTCTCCACATCAAGAAGGCCTCAGAGCATGTGCTCCACTGAGACATCATGCTGTGTGGCTGCACACCAGGCCCCCGAGTTCAGGAAGCCTCTGGACCACCACACCAGGTAGGTCTTCCTGGGTGGTGGGTGGGCATCCTCAGCTGCCCCACCCACTGTATCCCTGGGCTCCAGCTCAGCACACTTCAGGCACTTGCAAAAATGTGGGGAGTGAAGGTCAGAGCCCTGGCTGGACTCTCCACTCACTGGCGCCTGACATGGGCCAGTCAGGTGACTCCTCTGCACTCAGGGAGATGGAAATATATCCCTCTCTCAGGGTTCAGGAACAGTAAGAGAGTCTCGTTTGAGGGAATCTGCTGCACCCCCGGAATGAGTGGGCCCTGGGTCTGGGATGGGCCTTGTCTTAGTGACACCTTGGACTCCCGCTGCTCCTCACCCACCTGGCTGTGGTCTGCCCCCTCATCCTTGTCTTGGCTGCACAGTTTCTGGAGGAGGTAGCACCTATCCTCATCGTGGCCGCACCACAATGCAGACTCGACAGAGGACAGTCACACAAGCGCCTTTATTGAAAGCCGCCACCCATGCCCAGCAGGTGTCAGCCTTGTATGAAGATGCGCACATGGTCTGTCCCCCCACCACCCTATGGCCTCCAGGGATGAGCCCCACCCACCAGAAGCCAAATCCTGCAGAAGGGGACGCCTGCTGTCACTGGGCTGGCTGGATCCTCGGTTTCAAATCCTGACTGCTTCTGCCTGAAGCTTTTGAATTATTCGGAGAGTAGGAGATGGGCACGTGACACACTGCAGTCCCCACTACACGGCTCAGTGTCCCCTTCCGTCAGGTCTGCAGTCACAGAGGAGCCTGCCTGGGTGTCGCCTCACCTGCTGGTGAGTTTGCCCACCTAGAGACACCCCTGATCCCTGGCTTGGGAGACACCTATGAGGCTGGCGGGTGTCTGCCAGGGACACGCTTGGGAGGCCCTCATGAGGCAGGGAAGCTTGGGTATTTCTTCTTGTAGACACAGTAGGGAGTCTTGGTGACCTCCAACATGTTCTCCAGTGGAATAACTCTCGACTGGAGGAATAGAGTATCCAATTTATCCGGGGACATCTTCACATTACATTCTTCCCATCCACATGGCCCTCACCTAGGAGTTCCTCACTGATTCCCAGGGATGATGGGAATCCACCAGTCTCTCATGGCCACCTGGTCTCCCACTCCATTCAACCTCTCCTTGGTCTCTGCAGCTGGTCCAGTGCTGGGACCAAACATGTTCCTGATCCCTGGTGTCTCCCTATCTCCTTTCATGGCTCTGCCCTTTGCCCCACCTGCTCCCAGTCCAGCACCCAGGCTTCCCAGTGCCAACAACCCAACACCCCTCATGGCTTACAGCACTTCCTCTCGGCAGCCTTCTGGTGCTGTCTGCTTTTCCCAGCCACCTCTGGTGGCATCAGATTGTGGCAGTAGCTTGAGTGGGGCTGGGGCTCTCAATGCCATTGTCAAGGTCAGGGCAGAAGTGGGGCTGAAAGGACACCCTCCATTGCAGACCTTCACCTTGCCTCAGCCCCCTTCCCCCAGCTGGTGTGCCCAGAGGCCCCTGCGGGGCAATATGTATCCCCCAGCATCACTTGTGGAGACCCTTTTGCCTGCCCTGGCCACGAGGGATCAGGGGGGAACCCATGCCAGTAAAAGAGATCAGCTTCCAGGCTGCCCTCCTCCAGCAGCACCACCACCTGCCTTGCTGGCCCCCATTGTGTCCCTGTGAAACAAGGGACACACAGCTCCACGCAGTTCCTGGGGATGGCAGCCTAGTCCCCTCTCGGGCCAAGGACCTGTTAGAAGACTCCTGTAACTCCAAGAATGTATATGGAAACTTACGCTGCTGGCAGTGCTTGGAGTCCCTGGTCCAGAGGCACCTTCCACAGAGTCCTGACAACGAAGCACTCTCCTGCTTCCTCATGTGAGCATCCTAAGCTGGAGCTCAGCCCGGAGGCCACATAAAGAGCAGCAGTAATGGACGGGGTCAGGCGATCTAGGGGGCCTGGAAGGAAGCTCATAGCCCCCTGGGAGCAGAGACCCATATGCTGGGCATCTGACTCCCCAAGTGGAGCTGCCCAGGTCTCCTCCTCTGCCCACAGTGGTTCCAGGCATGGATCTCTGTTGTTCTGTACAACTGTTCCTGCTCCTCACAGGGACTCTGAGGTAGCTGCCTCTCTCCAGAGTTGCCAGGAAGTTGGTTAAAAGCTCAGACCTGTGGTCCTGTTAACCCTTTCTCCAGAAAATTCCAGCAGGGTCTCATTCAGCTCAGGCTGTCCTAAACACTACAGATGTGGCTTTCATGTCTTAGAGTTCTAGAGGCTGGAATCCCTAGTTCAGGGTGACAGCAGATTCTGTTCTGGTCAGCGCCAGCCTCCAAGCTGGAGGTGGCCACTTCTGACTGTTCTCTTGAGGTTGAGAGAGAGGTCTGTGGTTCTTCCACTTCTAATCAGGGGATCAGAGCCCCACACTCGAGGCCTCCTCTAGTTCTGACCACCTCCCATAACATCACCTGCAAAGACCATCACTTGGGCTGTTAGGGCATCAAGTCTGGAATTTGGGGGGGCACAAATATTCCACTCATAGCACTGACTATAGTATTCAACACAGCCACATTGGGGAATCACAGGGAATGTGGGAGGGCCACATGATCGCCAAGGTGTTTATGCTTGGTCATGGGAGGGTGTCCTGAGTGTCCAGGAGCACACACAGGGATACGGTGGAAAGAAACAGATGACAGGAGAGACGAGGAGGCTCAGGGAGAAGTATTGGGTGGGGTGGGCTCTGCATAAAGGTGGACCTTTGAATGTAACTGATCCCTGTGCTTACAGCCAAGTACTCTGATCCCTGGCCCATCTGAAGCCCACTATGTCCCTGGAGGAGGGGCTTTTGGGGTCCGTGCAGGAGTGGCAGTGCAAAAGCAACTTTGACTGAATGTTCTTCTATGAGATGGCGACAAAGAGAGTCGGGATCCTGAATGCAAGACCTGCTATGCTGTGTGTCTCCTCAGAGGATGGGAGGAGCATGTAGAATGTCTCATGACCCCCTGGTCCTTTAAAATCCAGGAAGCCTGGGTTATGCGTGGCTCCTGGCATACTCCCACATGATACTGTCATGGCTATGCCACGTTTTGCTGTGTCACCTTTCATGGTACTGGGATCAGGTCTCCCAACCCTGGCTGGACCCGTCATGTTTCACCAACCACTCCCCTCCCACTAAGAGTCAACACAGACACCTGCCCACCCCAAATGGCCTTCCACAGCCCTGATGGACATAGCTGAGTGCTCACCAACCTGTCCTGGCCTGAGGGCCCCACTCGCCTCCCAAAGTGCCCAAAGTCTTCCACACCAAGGGCCACCCAGCCACCCTCTTCTTTCCAGGACCACCGTCCAGCCTGCCCTGGTTTCTTAGAACAACCCCCTACTGTCTGTGTGACAGCTGGGCAAGTGGATGGGTTTAGTGAGGATGAGGGTGAGTTCCCCAGCCTGGCCTTCGTCTTGGCCCTCTCAGCACTGCTTGCTGCCCTGGTTGCCTTCCTCGAGTCCAGGCCCTGCCTACGAACTTCAGTGTGTTGGAGATCAGGGTCCCTAGTGAGTCCCCTATCCCCCATATACTCATAAAAGGGGCCACAACTCTGCACCACTTCCTGATGCCAAGTCCAGGGAGCCAGCTCTCCTTGGAGGACCATCCCCTGGTGGACAGATGGTCCTCCGGGAGTGTGGATTCAGAGTTTCTGGGGCAAGCTCTAGGCCTGGGACTGTTCCAACCTCCACACCCCAAAAAAGAAAGTGGGCTCATTTGTAACTGAGAAAGGGAAGAAAAATCTGCAGCAAGAAGGGTTTAGGGGCAACCTCCTAGGTGCCAGCCCTCATTTGGGAACATGGAATATGAGATTCTCAGAGCACCTCCTACCACAACGCAGCCAGAGATCCCCTCACAGAATGCCCACTCAGCTGGTTCTCAGTGGGTTGGTGTGGGAAGCCACTGGGGGATGGAGGAGGGCAGCTTCATGGGTGGTGCAGGACCTGGCAGAGAGAGTGGGGAGCCCATCTTTGGGCATTGTGCATAGATGTGAATAAAGGTAGTTGTGTTGGCAAATGGTCGCAGGCTGCCTCTGTTATGCTCAGTGGATTGGGGAAATGAGGGCATTAGGGTCCGGTAGGGGCCCAGTCCTGGGATCCACAGGGATGTGTCCTTCTTCATGGTTATGGTTAGGGCATGATTGGGGTTAGGGGAGGTGTAGGCTGGCTACCTTGCACTGATAGACTCTGACTTATTTCAGGGACCCTCTAGCACCAACTCTCAAGGCCTCGTCTATGATGAGGACTTCTCTGGGTTGTCCTGTCAGTATTTGCAGCCCTTAACAGTCTTGATGGAAAATTACTATGAGCCTTACAGCTCTCTATGTCACATAGCCATTTTTTTTGGTGCCTAGAGATAGCACTGTGCTCTGAGCAGCTTCTTCTGCTTCCATGAAGGCTAGTGTCAGGGAAGGACCTCTCCTAATCCCAGTCAGGGCTTTTCCCACGTGTGTGGTTTTGCCAAGAGAAAAGCCTTGGCTTGTGAGGACACCACTCTTGACCTGGATACAGAGGCTAGTGTCTTCCAGGCTAAGTGGGTGTGAAAATGGAGGAGACGATAACTCCACCTTTATCCTCAGCAGGACAGAACAAGGGGCATTGGACTGAGGGAATAAGCAGGTGTCTGCCACCTGGGCATGTTGGGATATGACCTAGGCAGGAGATAAGCAGTACCTGTGAGATTTCTGGGCAAGCAAGGGTCAGTTCACTAGATTGAGGAAGACCCATCTTGCCGTGGTTGTGGGGACTGGCCTCAGGGACCCTCAGGATCTTGCCAGGAGTTCACAGGCCTGCCTGATTCTACTGTCACTCACTCATCAGCCATCCCTGGGTTCAGGCTCTCAAGAGTTGCCCCCACACTGGCACATCACCTGTGAGGAACTTGATATGCCATTTCCCTGAAATCTGAGTAATGTTATCATCAAGGTGCTCTGTGTTCAGCCCCATGCCCTTTGAGCTTGTTTTAGACAGATGTGTCGTGATTAAGGCTGTACTAACCGACAGCTCATTTCCCATCCCAATCTCAGTTCTCTGAAGGAAAAATTCCACCTCTTATGCCATAGTCCTTCCTTGGACTGTTCTTTGGACTAGTTTGTTCCAAAGTTGTGTTTCAGGGGCTACTACTGAGTGCACAACATTTGTGTAACGTATGTGGAGGATTGAAAGATTTTCTCTGAAACCTCGCATGTGAAGACAGGATGGTAAGCTTCCTAATACTTGTCAGTAGAGGAGTTAGTCACAATAAGCTGTTCCATCCTTTGCAATCTGTTGGTATACTTTGGAACAAACACAGTACAGGTTTTTCTTCATCATAATGTGCCAAAAGAGAGCCTCAAAATCACACATCACAGTCTTGCCACTGGGACCACGCTGTGTCATCTGCACCAGTTGAGCATACCAGATCCTGCCCCATCTCATGACTTTCCCTGCATTCCTCACTAATGGAAGCCAACATCGGGTGCCCATAGATACAAGACATCCTGCATTCACATCCACTCCATTCTTTTCTTTTTTTCTAAATAAAATGAATAATTTTATTAGGAGTGTTTCAGCCATATAGAAAAATATATTAGAAATCCATATGGACATTACCTAGATGCAGACAACATGAACTTTTTTTTTAAAATTTTAAAGATGTGGAGTACAGTGCAGAATTAGGAACATAAGTGGTCATCATACAGGTGAAGTTTGGCTCTCCCATTGGTCCTCACTTCACCTGGTTTGGGATGAGATATTCTCACTGATGTTATATCCCCCCTTCCCTGGCAGTGTTTTGCTACTGCCAATCCCTTTCTTGTAGTATGATGATAAATGTTCAGGATCTCTTTATGAGTGAGAACATGTGGCATTCAGTTGTTTCTGTGATAGATTACTAAATATGATAAACTCTAAATACACCAAGTTGCTGTGAAGTCCATATTTTTGTCCTTCTTTGTGGTTACATAATGTTTCATCATATATATGCACCTCATCTTTTTTATTCAGTCTTCTTACAATGGGCAACACAGTTGTTTCCAAATTTTTGAGATTGCAAATAGTGCTGCAATACACATATATGTGCAAGTATCTTTTTGTAGAATAATTTGGGTTCCTCCAGGTAAATTACCAGAAAGGGGATTGCTAGGTAGTATGGAAGTCCAATATTTAGATCTTTTAGACGTTATCGCTCTGTTTCCCACAGAGGCTATACTCATTTATACTCCCACAAACAGTATAGAAATGTTTCCTTTTCTCTGCATCCTTTCCAGGATTTGTTGTATTTTGAGTTATTAATGATGGCCATCATTAATGACTGGAGTTAGGTGGTATCTCAGTGTGGTTTTGATTGGCATTTCTTTGATGATTAGTGAGGCTAAGCATTTTTTTCATGTCTGTTGGCTGCTTGTATGTCTTCTTTTGAGAAGTATCTTCATATCTTTTGCCCACTTTTTAATAGCGTTGTTTTGTTTTGCTTTTTCGTTTTGGCACATTTCAGTTCCTTATAGATCCTGAATGTTAGGCCTTTGTCAGATACACAGTTGTCAAATACTTTTTCCCATTCTATGGGCTCAGTCCTCACTCTGTTGAGGGTTTCTTTTGCTTTGCAGAAGCTTTTCAGTTTGATGAGTTTCCACTTGTCTATCTTCTCTCTTATGACATGGGCTTTTGGGGTTTGATCAGAAATTGATTGTCTACTTCAATTTCTGAAAGAATGTCTCTTGCATTTTCTAAGATTCTTATAGCTTGAGGTTGTATGTTTAGGTCTTTGATTCATTTAGAGTTGATTTTTGCATATGGTGATAGTTAGGGATCCAGTTTCATTCTTCTGCCTGTGGCCAGCCAGCTTTCCCAGCACCAATTATCGAATAGGCTTTCTTCTCCCCAGTGGTTGTTGATGGAGCTTTGTCAAAGATGAAATGGTTGAGTAACTGAAGTTTTGCCTCTGAAATCTCTGTCCTGTTCCATTGGTCTATATGTCTGTTCTTGCACCAACACCAGGCTGTTTTGATTATTGTCTCCTTATAATTAAGTTTAAAGTCTGGAAGTGTGATTCCTCCCACTTTGTTTCTTTTGCTGAGGACTTTTTTTTTTGTCTATTCGTGGTTGTTTATGTTTCCATTTGAAGTTTCTGTATTGTCATTTCCCAGTCTGAGAAGAATGATGTTGGTAATTTGATGGGTATTATATCAAATCTGTAGATTGCCTTGGGTAGGATGGATATCTTAACAATGCTGTTTCTTCCTATCTGTGAGCATGGAATATTTTCCCATTTGTTTCTGTTGTCTTTGATTTCTCTGAGCAGTGTTTTAAAGTTTTCATTGTCAGTGTCTTTCATTTCTCTGCTTAGAAAGATGCCAAGGTATTTTTCCATTTTGTGATTATTGTAAATGGAATTGTGCTTTTTATTTGGTTCTCAGCCTGTTGATTGTTGGTGTATAAAACTGTGACTCTGTTTGCACATTGATTTTGTGCTCTGAGACTTTGTAAAAGTCCTTTATCAGTGCAAGGAGATCCTTGATAGGTTCTCTTGGGATTAAAAGTATAGGATCATGTCATCAGAAAAGAGGGATGACAAATTCCTCTTTTCTATTTGCATACCCCTAATTCCTTTCTCTTGTCTGACTGCTCTATTAATAGGACTTCTAATACTATGCTGAATAGGAGGGGTGAGAGTCTTGTCTTGTTCTAGTTTTCAGGGAAAATCCTTCCAATTTCTGTTCATGTAGCATTATGTTGGCTGTGGGTTTACCATAGATAGCTCTTACTATTTTGAGGTATGTTCCCTCTATGCTTAGGTGTTCAAGGGTTATTATCAAGAAGGGATGCTGAATTTTCTTGAAGGCTTTTTTCTGCATCTAGTGATAAAATCATGTGGTTCTTGTTTTCACACCTGCTGATGTGTTGAATTACATTTATGATCTTGTGGATGTTGAACCAACCCTTCATCCTGGGGATGAATCCTAGTTGGTTGTGGTTTATAATTTTTGAGATGTGTTGTTGGATCTGATTTACTAGAAACTTGTGGAAAATTTTTGCATCTATGTTCATCAGGGGACAATGCGAACATTTTACTATTTTGCTTCAGCTCCTTTTTAAAATAAAAGCCTTAAGACATTCAGATAGCACACTTTCACTCATTTACATTATACAATTTATGATTTTTACGGAATTTGCAACTATCACCTATTAAGTACACCCACAGAATTTGCAGCCATTACCACAATACATTTTAGAACATTTTCTCACCTCAACTACAAACCCTATATGCTTTAGTTATCGCCTCAGTCCTCCATTGATGCCCAGCTGCTGCTTTACTTCGACATAGTTTTCCATGTGAAAAGAACTGTAAAATGTTGATCTTTCATGTCTTTTTTCTTTCACTTAGAATAATATTTCCACAGTTCATCTGCGTTTTAACATGTGTAATTACATCAAAACTTTTAATTACTGAATAACATTTCATTGGGTGGATTTACTAAAATCTATTAATCCATTCATCAGCTGATGGACACGGGTTGTTTTCACTTTTTGACTAGTATGAGTAGTACCGCTAAGAACATTTGTGTACAAGGTTTTGTGGGGATGTATGATTGTACTTTTTATGGCTATATATCAAAGAGAAGAATTGTTGTGTTTTGTGGAAACTTTATGCTTAACCGTTTCAGAAGGTGCCAGGCCATTTTTAATGCAGATGCACCATTGTATATGTTCTCTGGCCATGTATAGAGGTTCCCATTTCTCTCCATATTCCAGCCAGTATTTGCTGTTATCTGTCATTTCTATAATAGTGATTCCAGTAATTCTGAAGTCACATTTCATTAGAGTTTTGAATTGTATTTCCCTGATGTTAAGCCTCTTCTCATGTGCTTATGGACCATTTGTATATCTTCCTTGGAAAAATGTGTATTCAATCTTTGCTCATTTTAAACTACTTTGTCTTTTATTATTGAGTTATAAAAATTCTTTACATATCCTAGATAAACATCCTTCCAAGATATAATTTGCAAAAATATTCACCCATTCCATTGTCTGTCCTTTACTTTTGTGATAGCACTCTTTGAAACACAGAAGTTTTGACTTTTCATTAAATGAGAAGTCAGTTTATTTATTTTTTTAATTTTCTTTCTTGTGCTTTTGGTGTGATATCTAAGAAACCATTAACGAATTTAAGATTATAAAGATTTATTCCTATGCTTCCTCCTTTTTAAAAAGCCATCTTGACCCTTTCTAAGTGTACTGTTCAGTAATGTTAAGTATACTCACATTGTTGTGCAATAGATTTTTAGAAATTTTTCATATTTTAAAACTAAAGTTACATACACATTCGACACTAATTTTCCTCCAGCCACCCCTTGGCTATCACCTTTCTACTTTCTATTTCAACATGAATGTCTGTATTGTTGTTTCCAGGTATGAGAAGGATGATATTGGTAATTTAATGGGTAAATCACTGAACCTGTAGATTGCCTTTGGTAGGATAAACATCTTAACAAAGTCGATTCTTCCAATACATGAGCATGGAATATTTTTTCCATTTGTTTGTGTCATCTTTGATTTCTTTGGGAAGTGTTTTGTAATTTTCATTGTAAAGATCTTTCACTTCTCTGGTTAGAAGATGCCAAGGTATGTCATATTATTTTTGTGGCAATTGTGAACGGGACTGTGTTTTTTATTTGTTTTTCTGCCTGTTTGTTGTTGATGTATAAGAATGTGACTGACTTTTGCATGTTTATTTTGTATCATGAGACTTTCCCAAAGTCCTTTATCAGGGCAAGGAGGTTTTTGACAGATTCATTTGGATTTTCAAGGTATAGGATTATATAATTTGCAAAGAGGGGTAACTTGACTTTGTTTTCTATTTGGAAGTCACTGATTAATTTCTCTTGTCCAATTGATACAGCTAGGGTTTCCAACAATATGTTGAACAGAAGGGGTAAGAGTGGTCAATCTTATATTATTCCAGTTTTCAGGGGAAATGCTTCCGGTTTCTATTTACAATATGTTGGCTATGGGGTTATCACAGCTCTTATTATTTAGAAGCATGTTCCATCTATGCCTAGATGTTTGAGTGTTCTTATCAAGAAGGGATGTTGGATTTTATTGAAAACTTTTTCTGCATTTAATGATATAAACATGTGTTTCTTGTTTTAGCATATGTTGATGTATTAGTGATATTTTTGGTCTTATAGATGTTAAATTAGCCCTGCAGCTCAGGAATGAAGCCCTACTTGGTTATGGTGGATAATTTTTGAGAAGTGTTGTTGGATCCAGATTGCTGGAATCTTGTTGAGAATTTTTGCATCTATTTCACCAGGGATATTGACCTGAAATTCTCTTTCATTGTTGGATATTTACCCAGTTTGGATACCAGTGTGATGATCTGGAAAGAGTTCTGTATTTCTTGATTGCCAGGAATACTTTCAGTAGGATTAGTATCAGCTCCTCCTTGTGTGGTTTTTACAATTCTGCTGGAAAGTCATCTGTTCCAGGGCTTTTTTTGTAGGTAGCTTTCTTAGGACATAGTCAGTTTCCTGGGTTGTTATTGGCCTATTTAGGGTCTTGGTTTCTTGTTTTAACCTTGGGGGGTTGTTATGTTAGAAAGTCTTCCATTTCATTTAGGTTATTGGATTTGTTTCTATACAGGTGTGCATAGTAATCTTTGATATTCTTTTGTATTTCAGGGTCAGTTGTGACTTGATCATTGGCATTTCTGATTGTGTTTATTTTGGCATTTCTCTCTTTCTCTTGGTCTTTATGACTAGGGTTCCATCAATCTTGTTTATCCTTTAAAGAACCAGCTTTTTGTTTCGTTGATTTTTTTAATAACATATTTGTCTTCTGTCTCCCATATCTGAATTTTTACTTTGGAGATCCAGATTCGTCTACTGAAATTAGGGTTTTGGTGGACTTGTCTTTGGAGCTCCCTTAGGTGATCTGTTAGACTGTCAACATGTCCTTTTTCTATTTTTTTGATGTGCGTTTGTAGAAACATAAATTCCCATCTTAGTTTTCATGGCATCCCAGTGGTTTTGGCAGGATGTTTCATTTTCATTTGTTTCCAGGAATCTTTTCATTTCTTTTGACTTCTGTGATGACCCAGGATTTGTTGAGCATCATGCTGTATAGTGTCCATATACTTGTGGTTTGGGGGGGAATTTTGTTGGTGGTGATATTTATTTTTATGCCACTGTAGCTGAGAAGGTGCATGGCAGGATTTCAATCTTGTGAGATTTGTTTATGCTTGATTTATGGAGAAGGATGTGGTCGATCTTGGAGTACATTCCATGTGGTGAAGAGTAGAATATATATTATGTGGTTGTTGGGTAGAGAGTTTTGTAAGTATCTACTAAGTCCATTAGGTCAAGCATCAAGTTGAGGTTCCAGATCTCTTTGTTGACTTTTTGCCTCAATGATTTATCTAGGGCTGTTATTAAGGTATTGAAATCCTCGCTGTGATAGTGTTAGAGTCAATTTTTTAAAGTTTATTCAGAAACTGCTTTACATAAGCTGGTGCTCCTGTGTTAGGTGCATATATGACTAGGATGGATATTTATTGCTGATAGATTGAACATTATATCATTATGTGGTGTCCTTCCTTATCTTTTTAAATTTTTGATAACTTAAAGCTTATTTTGTCTGATATTAAGATCATGACTCCTGCCTTCTTTTGTGATCTATTCAACTAAAAATTTGTTTTCCCTTCTCTAACTTTGAATCAGTGGGTATCCTTTGAGGTGAGTTTCTTGGAAGCAGCAAATTACTGTATCTTATGTTTTTATCCAGTTTGTCATCCTATTTTTTTTTTAACTTTAAAAATTTTTTTGTTTTAAGATTGTGAGGTACATTTCTGGGTTAGGTATACAAATATTCACTGTGCAAGTACCCTTGTTGATGAGGTGTGCCCTCCCTTCCCCATGCAGATTTCCATTACTGACAGACCCACCTCCCCACCCCCTCCCCTCCGCAGCTTACCACTACAGTCAATCCTTTTGTTATAGTATTGTGATAGTTGTTCAAGGTCCCCTTATGGGTGAGAACATGTAATAGTCAGTTCTTTGTTTCTGTGAAAGATCACTCAGTATTACAGACTCTAATTCCTTCCACGTTGCTGCAAAGTTCATGATTTTGTTCTTCTTTATAACTGCATAATATTCCACAGTGTATATGTACCACATTTTTTTTATCCAATCGTCTTTTGACAGAAAACACAGTTGGTTTCATGTCCTTGCTACTGTGAACATTGCTGTGATAAACATACATGTGCAGGTATCTTTTTTATAGAGTGATTAGAGTTCTTCGGGATATATTCCCAGTAGTGGGATTGAAAGGTAATATGGAAGGCCGATTTTTAGAACTTTTAGGTATTACCACACTATTTTCCACAGAAGCTGTACGAATTTGCACTACCACCAACAGTGTAGAAGTGTTCCCTTTTTGCCACATCCTCTCCAGCATCTGTTATTTTTTGAGTTATTGATGATGGCCATTCTGACTGGATTCATGTGGTATCTCAGTGTAGTTGCCTGGTGATATTTCATCCATTTGCCACTGTATGTCTTTTCATTGGTGCATTTAGTCCTATCACATTGAGGCTAATTATTGAAGTGTGAGAGTTTATCCTTGTCATAAGGTTCTTATAGAGTTGTCGCTGTTCCTGTTTGTTGTCTCTCTTTTGATTTGTTGGGTTGATTCATGTGTGATTTCAACTATTATCCTGCACTCTTTTGAAGAATATTGTCATTCTTTTTCCCTTTTCTTCTGTGTTTAATGTTTTCTTAAGTGATTCTTGTAGAGGTGGTGTAGAGGGAATGAATGTCTGGGAAAGATTTTACTTCTCCCTTACTGATGAAGTGTAACTTACCTGGGTAGGTTATTTTTGGTTGAAATTGTTTATCTTTGAGAACTTTGAAGATTTGGCACCAAGATCGGCTAGCCTGCAGTGTTTCTGTAGATAAATCTGCTACTGTTCTTATTGGTCTACCCTGCTGGTAGTCTGACCTTTTTCTCTTACTGCCTTTAGGATTTTTTTGTTTATACCTATTTTGTTTAGGAAAATTATTATGTGTCTGGGATTGACCTTCTCATTTGTTGTCTTGCAGGTGTTCTCTGGATATCTTGTCTTTAAATTTTTGCATCACTGATGAGATGAGGGAAGTTTTCTTGAACGATTTCATGGAAAGTTTGTTCCGCGTTGGTCTCTGTGTCTTTTTCTGCCTCAGGAAGTTCAATTACTCTTAGGTTCAGCCTCTTGAAATAATCACTCATCTCCTAAAGGTTTTGTTGAGTCTTTTTAAGCTTCTTTTCTATGTTTTTGACAGTTTGTTTTAGTTCTATATTTTGGTCCAAAAGCTCTGAGATTATTTCTTCTGCTTGGCTAATACTGTTTTCCATGCTTATTAGTTTGTTATTTATTTCAATCACAGTATTCTTTACTGCTGTTATCTCAGTTATCAACCCTTTCTTATTTTTCCCTTGTCTCTCCTCAATTCTTTTTATTCTGTCTATTAATGTCTTGATGTCTATGTTTGTAGTAAGTGATCCATCATTCTAGGAGCTCTTCATTGTTTGCATTCCGAAGTCTGTTTTCTCAATGTCTGACCTCCCACGGGTCTGAGTGAGACCCGTATTCCTCTTTTGTTTGTTCTTCATTTGTGTAGATATTCCACCCCACTTTACCCCCCCCTCTTCTTTTATCCTGTTGTTCAGGGATGGTGGGGCTGCTTTTACTTTTGGTTGCTCAATTTCCTTCTTTCTGTGAATCCTCTAGCTCTGTTCAATTCTGAAACTGAACTGTGGGTTGGGGGCTATACTTCTTTGCAGTTTTGAGATTTAATTGGGGGGGGATCTTGGATTCAAGACCTATCTGAAGATCCCAGTTTCCACCGATAGATGTATGGGTGTCCTGGAACCCCCTGTCCACTGCCTTGCAGTATGCAGTGCAGTGTAAGTTTGCTCCCTGAAAGCAAAATGAGGCAAGAAAAAGGAAACAAATGGAACAGGGAAAGAAGGGGGGGAGAGGAAGATGGAGAGAGAGAAGAATAAGAGAGTTGACAGACAAGCATACCAACTAACAAATGAAAAGAGATGCAAAGACAGAGAAGAGTTTAAAAAAACTAAAACATACAGGCAATCATATAAACACGCAAGTCAACCAACCTTCCTATTGATATACAATTTCCCTACACAAACAGAAGTTCTAAAGAAAAAAAAAGAGATATTAGTAAAATAACAGAAACAAAGCAAGTACAAAAATGTTATTATAAACAAAGAGAAAAAAGAGAAAATGCAAAAGAAACATGAAACAAACAAAAATGAGCAAAACAAACAAAAATAAAAATTTAAAAAGCAAACAGAGAAGAGGGTGAAAAGATGGCGATGGGGCAACTTAGTCTATGAGATCCTCTGCAAAGGAGAACGCAGAAGGACTCTGGCTCTCACCCTGGGGGCTGCGAACCCCATCATCGGTAGCCTGCTTTTCTCACAGAGCTTGGCCATCACCACCACTGAAGCATCACGTCGGTCTGGGCAGCCACTGTAGCCACAGATGCCACAATCGCTGCCGCCGCCTCTGTGGCAGCCATTGCACATCATGTCACCTGTGCCTGAGGTGATCCACGACTTCAGACCTTGAAGCCCCTGCAAGCAAGATCTACTGAGATTGCTGCTGCCTCTACTGCCACCATGATGTCCTGCCAGGCTGAGGGTCTCCTCCCGTGTGCCTTGAGGCAGGCTCCCATCTCCAGTTTCTGTCCAGCTCCATCCTCTCTTGGGCTATCAGCTGAGATAAAGACCATCTGGAGCGGTGAGATATCACCATCTGCTGGTGCTTCAAGGTAACAACACTGACATGGGAAAAACAAGTTTGATTAAACAGACACAGGCCAGATCTGAGTGGTGAACTGTGTGGTGATCTGAGCTGCTCATCATAGCATGCCAGGGACAACTGACCTTAACTGTGAACAATTTACCAGCCTGGGAAGACAGCTAGAAATCAGAGCTAAAAGGACATTGAACTTCAATGAAAAGTCTCAGAGTGTTCTTGATTGGTTCTGTTAATTTACTGACTTGATTCTATTCCTACTGTTTTGTTCCCTTTTTTTCTTTTTTTTTCTTCTCTTTTCTCCTCCCTGCAAGAAATATCTTTGTATAGAGGAACAGCACACCAATAAGGAGATTGGTTAGCTTGTATGTTAGCATCACTGTATGTTTTACTTTTTTTGTGTGGGAGTTGGTTAGTCTGTAGCTGTGGTCTATTGTTTTTATCTGTCTCAGTTTAGGTCTCTGTCTCCATTTGTTGGTACACTCATCTGATTTCCCCCTTACTCCTTTACCTCTCCACCCCACTACTCCCCCTACTGTCTGCTCCATTCTCTTCCCTCTGTTGACCTCATTTTATTTCAGGGAGTAAACCTCCAACCCCACTGCATGGACAGATTCTAAGGCAGTGGGAAGTGGGTTTCACATTACCCATACATCTGTCAGAAGATACCAGGACCTGCAGATAGATTTTGAATCACAGCTCCCCGCTTAAGTAAATCTCAAAACCGCAAAAAGAACCACCCCTAACCTACAGTGCGACTCCAGAATTGAACAAAGTAAGAGGACAAACATAAAGAGTAATAGGAGATTGAACAAACAGTAGTAAAAGAAACCCCTCTACCCCTGAATAACTGAATTAAAGAAGAGGGTGATGTGGAGGGAAGCAAAAAGTAGGGAGGGAAAAAACCACACAAATGAAAAAAAGAGAAGAAGAAGAATATAGGTCTTACACAAACCCCTGGGAGGACAGACACTGAGAAAACAGACTTCAGAACACAAGCAATGAAGAGCTCCCAGACTGACTGGTCATATGCAACAAACCCAGACATCAAGTCATTAATAGAGAGAATAAAAAAATTGAGGAGAGACAAGAGGAAAATAGGAAGAAGTTGATGTGAGAAATAGCAGCAGCAAAGAATACTGTAATGGAAATAAATAACAAACTAATAAGCATGGAAAGAAAAATTTGCCAAACAGAAGAAAGAATCTCAGAACTTGAAGACCAAAGCACAGAACTAACCCAAACTGTCAAAAACATAGAAAAGAAGCTCAAAAACACAGAACAAAACCTTCAAGAGATGAATGGCTACTTCAAGAGACCGAACCTAAGAGTAATTGGCCTTCCAGAGGCAGAGAGAGAAATAGAGGCCATACTGAAACAAACATTTCATGAAATCATACAAGAAAACTTCCCTCATCTCATCAGTGGTGAAAAAATTCAAACACAAGAGATTCATAGAACCCCTGCAAGACAACAAGTGAGAAAATCAATTTTCAGACATATAATAATTTACCTAAAGAAAGTAGGTATAAAAGAAATAATTCTAAAGGCAGCAAGATAAAAAGGTCGGAATACCTACCAGGGAAGGCCAATTAGAATAGCAGCAGATATATCTACAGAAACGCTCCAGGCTAGGATAGCTTGGAGCACTATCTTCAAAGTTCTAAACGATAAACAATTTCAACTGAGAATAACCTTCCAAGCCAAGCTAATTTTCATCATTGAGGGAGAATTGAAATCTTTCACAGATATCCAGTCCCTAAGAACCTATGCTGCCACCAGACCACCTCTACAAGAAACACTTAAGAAAGTTTGAGCACAGAAGAAAATGAAAAAAGAAATACAATGTTCTCACAAGAGTACAGGCAAAAGTATTAAAAGCACACATGAACCAACTCTAAACCCAAAAGAAAGACAACACACAAACAGGAATAAAAACAACAACTCTGTAATAACATTATAATAGGGATCAACTCTCACATTTCAATAATTAACTTGAATGTGAATGGCCTAAATGTACCACTGAAAAGACATACAATGACAAAATGGATAAAATATCACCAGGCAACAACATACTGCCCTCAAGAGGCTCACCTCACTAGAAAGGACACTCACAGACTCAAAGTAAGAGGATGAGAAACGAATTTTCAGGCAAACGGAACACAAAAGAAAGGAGCAGTCATGACCTTAATCTCAGGCAAAATACCCTTTAAGCTATCAAAAATTTAAAAAGATACAGAAGGTCACTACATAATGATAACAGGTTCAATCCATCAACAAGAAATATCCATCCTAACCATATATGCACCCAACATAGGAGCACCAACTTTCATAAAGCAGCTTGTAGGTAAACTAAAAATGATATTGACTCCAATACCATCATACCTGGGGACTTCAATACCCCACTCACAACCCTGGACAAATCATCAGGATAAAAATTCAGCAATGAGTTCCAAAACCTCAATATGACTCATGAACAAATGGACTTAATTGATACTTACAGAACCCTCCATCCAAAGACCACAGAATACACATTCTACTCATCAATGCATGTAACGTATTCTAAGATCGATGACATACTTGACCATAAATCAACCATAAGCAAATTTAAAGGACCATAATTTTACCATGCACCTTCTTGGACCACAGTGGAATAAAAATAAACATTAACACTATCAAGGTCCCCCCAAAACCCTCAAAGACTTGGACACTGAACAGCATGATGCTAAACAACTCCTGGGTCAATGAAGAAATCAAAACAGAGATCACAGTTACCTGGAATCAAATGAAAATGAAGAAACATCTTACCAAAATTTCTGTGACACCATGAAAGCTGTAGTAAAATGGGAATTTATATCCCTACAAACACACATGATGAAAATGGAAGGATCAGAAATTAACAGCCTAACAAGTCACCTAAGGAAGCTGGAAAAGCAAGACCACAAAAACCCTAATTTCAGCAGAAGAATTCAGATCACCAAATAAAAGCCCAAATCCAGGACATAGAAGACAAAAAGATAATACAAAAAAATCAATGAAACAAAAAGATGGTTCTTCGAAAGGATAAACAAGACCGATAGTCCCCTAGCTAGACTGACCAAGAAAAAGAGAGAAAAAACCAAATAAGCACAATCAGAAACACAAAAGATGAAGTCACATCTGACCCTGAAGAAATGCAAAAGATCATTAGAGACTACTATGTACACTTGTATGGAAACAAACTTGAAAACCTTAAGGAAATGGAGGACTTTCTGTCATCACACAACCTGCCTATGTTGAAAAAAGAAGAAATTGAGACCGTAAATAGACCAATAACAATCAAGGAAACTGACTACGTAATAAGAAAACTACCTACAAAAAAAAACCCTGGACCAGATGGCTTTCCAGCAGAATTCTACAAGACATTTAAGGAGGAGCTGATACCAATCCTACTGAAGGTATCCCAGGTGATTGAGAAAGATGAAACACTCCCCAAATCATTTTACAAAGCCAGCATCACAATGATACCCAAGTCAGGTAAAGACTCAACAAGGAAAGAGAACTACAGGCCAATATCTTTAATGAATATAGATGCTAAAATTCTCAATAAGAATCTAGCAAACCGAATTCAACAACACATCTCAAAAATCATCCATCATGACCAAGTAGGGTTGAACCCTAGGATGCAAGGCTGGTTCAACATTCGTAAAATCATAAATATAATTAAATACATCAGCAGATGTCAAAACAAAAACCACATGATGATATCATTAGATGCAGAAAAAGCTTTTGATAAAATCCAGCACCGCTTCTTGATAAAAAACCCTCTAACATCTAGGCATATGGGGAACATACCTCAAAATAGCAAAAGCTATCTACGAGAAACCTACAGCCAGCATACTCCTAAATGGAAAAAAATTAGAACCATTTCTCCTGAAAACTGGAACAAGACAAGGATGCCCACTCTCTTCCCTCCTGTTCAACATAGTATTGGAAGTCCTGGCTTGAGCAATCAGAGAAGAGAAGGCAATCAGGGGTATCCAAATAGGAAAAGAGAAAGTCAAGTTATCTCTCTTTGGAGATGACATGACTATGTACCTTGAAAACCCAAGAGAATCTGTCAAAAACCTCGTTATACTGATAAAGGTCTTTGGCAAAGTCTCAGGATATAAAATAAATGTGTAAAAGTCAATCACACTGCTTTACACCAATAATAAACAAATAGAAACCCAGATAAAAAGCACAATTCAATTCATAATTGCCACAAAAAATGGAGTACCTTGGCATCTTCCTAACCAGAAACATGAAAGACCTGTACAATGAAAACCGCATAATACTCCTCAAAGAAATCAAAGATGACACACACGAGTGGAAAAATATCCCATGCTCATGGATTGGAAGAATCAACATTGTGAAGATGTTCAGGCTACCTCAGGCTATCTACAGATTTAATGCAATTCCCATCAAATTACCAGAAACATTCTTCTCAGACCTAGAAAAAACAACACAGAATCCATATGGAAACATAAATGATCAAGAATAGCCAGAAAAATGCTCACCAAAAAAAAAAAAAAAAAAAAAAAAGCTGGTGGTGTCACATTACCAGACTTCAAACTTTACTCTAAAGCTTCAATAATCAAAACAGCTTGGTATTGGTACAGGAACAGGCATATAGACCAAGGGAATAGAATGGAGATTCCAGAAGCAAAATCTCGACTCATCTTCAACAAAGTCTCCTCCACCTACCACTGGGGAGAGGAGAACCTATTCAGTAAATGGTGCTGGGAAAACTGTCTAACCACATGCAGAAGACTCAAAAAAGATCGCTATCTCTCCCCATACACCAAAATTAACTCTAAAATGGATTAGAGACCTAAATGTAAAACCTCAAACCATAAGAACCTTAGAAAATGAAGGACATACCCTTTTGGACATTGGAACTGTCAACCATTTCCTGAACAAAACCCAGACCCACAGGACATAAGAGATAAGATAGACAAAATGGGACCTCATTAAACTGACAAGCTTCTGCAAAGCCAAAGAAACCATCAAGAGAGCAGGGAGACAGCCTACAGACTGGGAAAAAGTATTTGACAACTCCAGGTCTGACAAAGGCTTAACAACTTGGATCTACAAGGAAGTCAAACATGCTGAAAAGAAAAAAGAAACCCATTATAAAATGGGCAAAAGATATGAACAGACACTTCACAAAGGAAGACATCTGAGCAGCCAACAGACACATGAAGAAATGTTCAACTTCACTAATCATCAGGGAGATGCAAATCAAAACCACCCTGAGATACCACCTAACTCCAGTCAGAATGGCAATTATCAATAACTCATAAAATAACAGTTGCTGGAGAGAGTGTGGTGAAAAGGGAACACTTCTACACTGTTGGTGAGAGTGCAAACTGGTGCAACCTCTGTGGAAAACAGTATGGCGATTCCTAAAAGCACTAAATATTGACCTCCCATATGACCCCGCAATCCCCCTCCTGGGAATATACCCTGAAGAACTCACGTCACTCTATCAAAAAGATACCTGCACACATATGTTTATCGCAGCATTGTTCACAATAGTAAGAGCCTGGAAATGACCATGCTGGACTGGATTTTAAAATGTGGAACATACACATGATGGAATACTACACCGCCATAAAAAAGAGCAAAATCATGAATTTCACAGCAACCTGGATAGAACTAGAGTCAATACCACTGAGTGATCTCTCACAGGTACAAAGATCTGAGTATCACATATTCTCACTAATATAGTGGACCTTGAACATCCAATGTAATACTATAAGAAAAGGACAGACAATGGTTGGAAACTATGGCGGGAGGGGAAGAGAGATGGGATTAACGGTAGTCAATATCTGTCTGGGGACGGGGAGACACCTCTTATCAACAGGGTTGCCTGAACAAAGAATATTTGTATAACTAACCCTTAACTGTACCCCACAATATCAAAATAAAAAATATTGATTATAAAAAAAAATACAAAAATAATGAATCAAGCTTGCTCTGAGATCGTTCCTGTGAGCCCAACGTCTTTTCAGCTCTTATCTCTAGCTCTCATTGCTGGCTAGTATTGTTGCTTACAGCTAGAGTCAGATGTTCCAGGCCTGCTGTGGAAGGATCAGATCTGGACACAGTCGGCTTGTGGCCCGTCAGACCTCCCACTCATATCTGACCTGTCTCTGTCAGATCTAGTATGGGGTAGAGGCCTCTGTCTCTCCCGTTTGATGCGATTATCTTAGGTCCCAAATTGGAGGCCAGGCAAAGCTGTGCAGAGCTGGGCAGGTCGATGCAGATCTCTGCCTGGGACAGAGAAAATGACTGCAGTGGGCAACTTTTTACTGGGCATGGGCCTCCTCTCTGTCCCTCCTTGATCCTCTCTCCACCAATCGGATTCTGGGCTCCAGCTGATCACTGGTCGCCACTGTGGGTGGCTTGGGGTGGGGGAAGGGCTGGGAGATGAGGGCCGTGGAGATGGCACATTGCATGCCACTGGCTGCAACAGCCACCTTTTGCAGAGGCGGCAGTGGCGCATGGAACTGACTGCAACAGCCACCCTGTGTGGAGACATTCACAGTCCAACTTGTCCCATCGCCATCGTACCCCTCCTCCCTATATCTGTTCAGTAGTGCATTCAGCCCAGCCTAGTTCAGGCTGTTTATTGAAATGTGAGAGTCAGTTCATGACATAATGTTTTTGTTTAGCTTTCGTGTTCATATGTGTGTATATTTGCATTTTTGCGGGTATGCTGTGTGTTCTGCTTCTTCTGTGTTTGTTTGTGATGTTATGAAGTATATGGTCTTTCTTTTGTTTGTTTTTTCTTCTGTGCACAGCACCTTTTTAAGCATCTCCTTTAAGGCTGGTCTTGAAACAGCATATTCTCTTAGGGATTGTAAGTCTGGGAAGTATTGTCATTCGCCCTCACTGATGAAGCTTAGCTTGGTTGGGTAGAAAATTCTTGGCTTAAATTTTTTATTTTTGAAAATATTTTTAATTTTTATTTTAAAGATGAGTACAATTCAGGGTTAGGTATAAAAATGGTCATTGTACAGGTAGATTTTGGACCTCACTTTGGTCTTCACCTGTTTTGTGATCAGGTACCCGAAATTATTTATCTTTGAGAACATTAAAGATTGGGGTCCAGTTCTCTCTCGCATGCAGTGTTTCTGCACATAAGTCTGCAGCTATTCCGACTGATCTCCCCTGGTAGGTAGTTTGACTTTTCCCTTGCTGCCTTTAGGATTTTTGTTTTACATCTACTTGGTGTAGGTGAATTAGTATCTGTCTAGGGGTTGGTCTTCTCATAAGATGTCTCTGGATCTCTTATGCTTGTATAGTTGTCTGCATTGCCAGATGAGGGAAGTTTTCTTGAATGACCTCATGAAATTACCTCAAGCTGTTTCTGGAATGACCTCACAGTGTTTTCTGTTTCTCTTTCAATTTCAATTATTCTGATCAGATGTAAGTTTGGCTCCTTGATACAATCGCACATCTCTTGGAGAGTTTCCTCTTTCTTCTTAAGATTTTTTTCTAGATTTTTAATAGGTTGGGTTAATTCCATATTTTGGTTTTCCTCCTCTGAGATTCTTTCTTCTATTTGGTGAATTCTGCTTCCCCTGCTTGTCAGTTTGTTATTTGTTTCTTAGTTGGAGTTCTTTATTTCTCTTATTTCTAAGTACACTTTTTTGAGCCTGTCAAGCTCCACTGAAATTTCATTTAGTTTTAGCCTTTGCATTTCTTGATTTTTATTCATTCTATCCAATGATTGTTTTATCTCCATAAGTACTTTCTGAATACTGTTGCTCTGGGAGATAGTCATCATTTGTGCCTCAACAGCTGTTATTTCTATCACTGACTCATTGCTGGGACTTTGATAGTTATTGACTGTTTTATGTGAGTTTTTATTCATTTATAGCAGTTCTCTTGTCTTTCTTTTTAATTCTGTTGCTCAGTGGAAAATGGAGAAGCAGTCACGTCTGATATTTGTTCTACCTTTGGTCCTTCCTTGAGCTGGGGGTCCAGTTTTTTCAATTATGAAGTAGGACTGGAAGTGGGGCATTGTGCTGTCTCTTTATAATTTTGAGCACTTATTAGGGGTTGAGAGGGCTGAAAGGATTCTGAAACTATTGGAAGGTCATAATATTTGCTATCTGGTGAATGGGCCAGCCAGGACTTGCTCTTCATCTCTGCACAATATGACCATACAGTGGGTATGTTTACATAACCCCTGAGTCCAATACAGTGTATAAGAGGGAAAAGGAAGAAAAAAGAAAAAGGAGGAGAAAGAGAGAAAAAGGGGAAAGAAAAATAGAAAAAGGAAAAAAGAGAAGAAAACAAAGCAACAAAACAAGATAATAAAAAAAACCAGACCAAACCCCCTTCCCTAAAAAAGTTGCTAAAGAGTTCTCAGGTTCAGTATGCTCTTTGAGGGAGGGGCTCCCACTTGGGACAGGTTATGCAACTGCAGAGATTTACTGTAGGGTCCCTGTTTGCTGTTGGAACTTAAGGTGTTAGAATCTTGCCTGATTCGGGTGGCTCAGCCTGTAATCCCATGCTTTGGGAGGCTGAAGTGAGTGGACTCCCTGAGCCCGTGGTTGCAAGACCTGCCTGGGAAACTTGGCAAGCCCTCATCTCTACAATAAATAAAAAATTTGCCGGGTGTGGTAGCGCACCTCTGTAGTTCCAGCTACTTGGAAAGCTGAGGTGGAAGGATCACTGGAGCCCAGCAGGTCGAGGCTGCGGTGGCCGGGAGC